>NW_017307888.1:330703-337041 GCF_000935625.1 Nanorana parkeri
GGGGGGGGCGTCACCAGAAGAGTCATCTCTTTAGGGGATCCCCCCCGCAGTTTTCCCCCGCAGTCACTAGAGAAGCGTGCAAACAAACGCCGTTCTCCGCGCCTCCGACAAATTCCGCCTTCCCTACGGCAGGAAAGTCTTAGCCAGGCAGAGTTTAGTTTGGGCGTCATCCATCTGCTGCCGCGCTGACCGCTGGGCGCTGAGCAACACTGAATCACTTATGTTTGGCGCAACTACGCTATGGAGACGCTGCCAAAACTTCGCACCCACGCTGCATGACGCTGCGCCGCGGGGAGAACGGAGTCAGAGGTAAAATAATGTAAACCAAGGGATGACACTTGCGGGACGTCTGCCATTTTTTCACCATAGAAAGCGGCCGGCGGCCTGCATGACGCAATGCGGGGATGCGATACCGCCCGGCCTGGACTCCAGAGAACCGGGCGCGACTATTTCACCGTCCACCGGACCCTCATTAAGGCAGAATACACTTTGTTACACGCGCAGCAGCCGCTTACCGAACTTTTCAAATGAGTCAAAAAATGAACAAATGACAAAAGAGAAACGTCGTTCAGAATTCCACAAATTGTGAAATTTACGGACGCGTCCCGTAAATGAGACTTTGTGGTCGTTGTTGGTTTTATTTCCAGCTTACAGTGACGCGCCTAAAAGTCTCTAACCCAAGTACCGCCCCTTGGAATGCAAGCACCAATCCCTGAGGACGTCTGCAGATCTCCACCTCGCAACCGTACCATATATAGAGAGTGGGGAGGAGCTTCAAGTAAAGGGGTGGTAGGGCATAAGGAAACTCTACCCCTTTAATTGAAGCTCCTCCCACTCTCTCTATATGGTATGGTAGGGCTGAGCGGTGACACGACCAGCAATGGTGAGATGATCTGGTAGAGGTGGTCACCGCAACAGAAGAGTCATCCATTCACACGTCACCGGATCTCCCAAATATCGAGTCTGATCCACAGAGACTCTGATCGGGAATCTGGACAATCGACATCTATGAATTGTAGGCCTCGCCGCAGAATGAATGATGGGACCACAATGAGGTCTGAGCAGAAATGGCCGCTTTTCTTTCAGTAAAATTTTTGCGAAATTGGTTGACATATTGGGAAACGTGGCCAATTCTGTGAAACATATTGAAGTCAATGAGAAGTGGAATGAAGGCTGCAATGGGCTCTGGAGGCTCTTTTATGTGTTTTTGTTTTTTTTGTTCATTTTATTTGTTTTCACAAAATCTAATTAAAAAATCCACAAAAACATGAAAAAACACATTCCCCTGGTGTACGCTTTACTTTTATAACTTTCCACGTTTTGCCTTTTTTTCTCTTAAAAACCAAAAAGGAAAAAAAAATGAGATATGAGCGCTTGTGATACCCCCATCCAGGGATCAGACCACCGATATGAGAGCTTGTGATACCCCCATCTAAGGATCAGACCACCAATATCAGAGCTTGTGATACCCCCATCCAGGGATCAGACCACCGATATGAGAGCTTGTGATACCCCATCCAGGGATCAGACCACCGATATGAGAGCTTGTGATACCCCAATCCAGGGATCAGACCACCGATATGAGAGCTTGTGATACCCCATCCAGGGAGCAGACCACCGATATGAGAGCTTGTGATACCCCAATCCAGGGAGCAGACCACCGATATGAGAGCTTGTTATACCCCCCATCCAGGGATCAGACCACCGATATGAGAGCTTGTGATACCCCCATCCAGGGATCAGACCACCGATATGAGAGCTTGTGATACCCCCATCCAGGGATCAGACCACCGATATGAGAGCTTGTGATACCCCATCCAGGGATCAGACCACCGATATGAGAGCTTGTGATACCCCCATCCAGGGATCAGGCCACCGATATGAGAGCTTGTGATACCCCCATCCAGGGATCAGACCACCGATATGAGAGCTTGTGATACCCCCATCCAGGGATCAGGCCACCGATATGAGAGCTTGTGATACCCCCATCCAGGGATCAGGCCACCGATATGAGAGCTTGTGATACCCCCATCCAGGGATCAGGCCACCGATATGAGAGCTTGTGATACCCCCATCCAGGGATCAGACCACCGATATGAGAGCTTGTGATACCCCCATCCAGGGATCAGACCACCGATATGAGAGCTTGTGATACCCCCATCCAGGGATCAGACCACCGATATGAGAGCTTGTGATACCCCCATCCAGGGATCAGACCACCGATATGAGAGCTTGTGATACCCCCATCCAGGGATCAGACCACCGATATGAGAGCTTGTGATACCCCCATCCAGGGATCAGACCACCGATATGAGAGCTTGTGATACCCCCATCCAGGGATCAGACCACCGATATGAGAGCTTGTGATACCCCCATCCAGGGATCAGGCCACCGATATGAGAGCTTGTGATACCCCATCCAGGGATCAGACCACAGATATGAGAGCTTGTGATACCCCCATCCAGGAAGCAGACCACCGATATGAGAGCTTGTGATACCCCCATCCAGGGATCAGACCCCCGATATGAGAGCTTGTGATACCCCATCCAGGGATCAGACCACCGATATGAGAGCTTGTGATACCCCCATCCAGGGATCAGACCACCGATATGAGAGCTTGTGATACCCCCATCCAGGGATCAGGCCACCGATATGAGAGCTTGTGGGGAATGTGTCTTCATGCCGATGGGTTGTCACGCTGGATGCTCCCCGGGGATGATCTTGTACTGCGCAGTATTTGGATCCCGTTACGCAGGAAGACTTTAGCCTGAAGAAAAGGTGAAGGTGAAGTTTCTGCTGCATATTAATTGGTCAGGTAACAGTATAAATAATACCCTCAGCGCTGTTCTGCGGCCGCGTCATTGGCTCAGGTGTACAGAACACTTTTCGGCAGACCCGCCTGTTTTTTATACTGTTACATGACCAATAAATGTGAATCTTTTGAAGTGAGAACTCCCGATCCTCGTCCTTCACCACAGGAACCTCAGCTCAGCTCACCTTCTCTTTGTCTTCAGGCTAAAGAACAGAAAAGTGTCCAATTCATATCTTTCATTGAACAAGTTTTACTAGAAGATCTGTAAATACACCAAGAGATCCGATTCCACCAAAACCCGGAACTCCTCCTCCTCCTCCGGGGATACAAAGTATCTTTAATAATATTTCTAGCAGCTGCAGTCTCTCTCGCCTCAATCCCGGGTCTGTCCTTTCTTCTGGCAGGCTTCCGCCGCCCCGTTGGCTTCTGGGAAATCCCAGCAAAGCGCGGAATGCTTAGCGTTAAGTTAGTTTCTCACTGAAACGCGCCGACACGGATTGGCAGACTTGGCGAGTTCACGCCGACGATGGCGGATGATCTCCAGAACCTGAAAGCTTGTGATGGAGGACGAAGCAAAGGATCTTCTGTACGGCTTATGAAGTTTATAGGAGACGCAAATTACCCATGACGCCTCTGTGCGCCGGGAGGATTCACATGAATACCGCGCCGACATTCTGCGTATAATGTAAAGGGAAACCACACCGCACCATTCTTCACCGTCCAATCATTGCCTCACCCCAGCAATTCGCACCTGTACCCCACTTCTGACTTCTACAGTATTGTGTTCAGCTGAAGAAGAACTCAGAACTCGGAACAGAGAAGTCGGAACTTTGTCTCCATTCAGCGATCTCACTTCCTGTGTTTGATACATTGTAAAAGATCATTTGTCTGAAATACGGCATCCCCGGCTCTGCTCTGCATGTGCACTGAGCTGGTAGATGCTCATTGTTCATATGCTCTGCGGAAGATCGGCCTAACTCACACCTCTGACCTCCGCCATAAATCGGTTACATATTCTCAGGTGTGGTCTGCTGCATTCAGATTCGGGGAATACCTCCCCCTCCCCGGCTTCCCTGCTCTCTTGTGCTTCACTAAGCTGCTGTCAATCATCCAGACAGACAAACGAGCACTCGGCTCTCCCACAGCCAGGGACCCCACTCGGCTCTCCCACAGCCAGGGACCCCACTCGGCTCTCCCACAGCCAGGGACCCCACTCGGCTCTCCCACAGCCAGGGACCCCACTCGGCTCTCCCACAGCCAGGGACCCCACTCGGCTCTCCCACAGCCAGGGACCCCACTCGGCTCTCCCACAGCCAGGGACCCCACTCGGCTCTCCCACAGCCAGGGACCCCACTCGGCTCTCCCACAGCCAGGGACCCCACTCGGCTCTCCCACAGCCAGGGACCCCACTCGGCTCTCCCACAGCCAGGGACCCCACTCGGCTCTCCCACAGCCAGGGACCCCACTCGGCTCTCCCACAGCCAGGGACCCCACTCGGCTCTCCCACAGCCAGGGACCCCACTCGGCTCTCCCACAGCCAGGGACCCCACTCGGCTCTCCCACAGCCAGGGACCCCACTCGGCTCTCCCACAGCCAGGGACCCCACTCGGCTCTCCCACAGCCAGGGACCCCACTCGGCTCTCCCACAGCCAGGGACCCCACTCGGCTCTCCCACAGCCAGGGACCCCACTCGGCTCTCCCACAGCCAGGGACCCCACTCGGCTCTCCCACAGCCAGGGACCCCACTCGGCTCTCCCACAGCTCTGCCACAGCCAGGGAACCCCACTCCGCTCTCCTACGGCCTGATCATTGGATCATGAATAAGTATTACTGTACTAATGAGGCCCTCCCTGTGCTTTTCCCCATCAGCAGGCTACCCAAGCACCTCCCCCTCCAGCCCCTAGTGACTGAAACATGTCAAATTGGAAACACGAGACTGCACAGCTTTCTGATTTCATGTGCGCCGGGAGTTATGGGAAACAAATATAAACAGCGATTTCAGATACGTCGTATGTTTGCGGTATTTATTGTCCATGTGATCATTACACCGAGAACGCTCCATAGGAATAAATCTGATTCTTTCATTATTTGTTTTTCTTCGAATGGAGCCCATTGGTGTTCAGGACTTCCGGGCAGTTCTGAGATTTGATGACATCACTTCCTGTGCGGAGCCAGAGCCGGCCATGCCTGGAGTATCAATACCATGAGTGGTAACAATACGGGGAACACAGAGGTTATCGCCACGTGAATGGGAGGGATCGGCGGTACCCCGGGACCATCTGCTCCGCCGCTCGTGTTTACAGCGACAGGCTGCGCGCACATATCAGGTTACCGTTAAATAAGAGTAGTAAAGATACATATTTTGATTCTTCCCGAGTAAACAATGTTTTATTTACTTTTTTGGCACATGGTAGCGGCATTCAAATGTGTCTGGCCAGATGGTAATCTGTGCGCCGCACCAGCCATGTTTTCCATGTGGAAAGGAACAATACGCTTCCATTATATGAATGTGACACCGCACAGGAGAGGCGCCGACTGCTACTACATGGATGTATATAGTGCTGACATATACCGCAGCGCTGTACAGCGAACACTGAGCCAGTCACATCGGTCTCTGTACAGAGGAGCTTACACTCTAATACGGTCACATCAGTCTCTGTACCGTCCAATGAACGGATCTGGCCACGAGGTGTGAAACTACATCCGCGTTCTCTGGTTCCATCTCCGTCCTCGGTGCTACATCATGAGAGGGCACATCAAGAGGCTGCTGTCCTGTCTGGGAGAACTGTGAAAGTCCTGCTGAATGCGGCTGTCATAATATTCAGATACAAGGAATGGAAATTCTATCACAGCTGCAATGACCGGCTTTCCTTCTATTACTTTAGTGGACTTCCCATCCCCCCACCTATATGGCTGACCAATCTGTGAAGGATTTTCAGCTCGCTGACTAGTCAGTGGAAACCGCATGAACGCCGACTCAGGGGAATCTTCCTCCATGCGTCCGCACACCTCCCACCAAAAACATGAGCTGACTCAGCAGAAAAGGTGCAAACCGCGAGGGACGAGCGGGCGTTCTGCCCCCATATAAAGGGCCGGGTGCCCGTTTTTAATCTTCGCCAGTGGCTCAGAATTTGTACGTTGGTTACAATGTGCGCAGAGGACGGCAGCGGCGGTCAGAGCCGAACAAGTGACAGCGAAGTCTGGAATGGCGCGGTAACGGGGGTCCGCCATGACCCTTCTTTTACTTCTCACACCAACCCCCCAAACAACAGATCGCCGCCTTGGAGATCTCTGCGCCAGGACGGCTTCCCACGCCGGTTATTAATCTCCGCGGCACAACTGTATAAACACTTTTTACGTCCTCGGCCCTCTTAAATTTATTTACGTCTTTTTTTTTTTTGCGGCCGGCGCGGTGGAACGAGTGTATAGCTGAAGGGAAACTTTGTCTTGGAGTGCGTCCACCTTTGTGCAGTCTTCTCCATGGTGTCAGCAGACCTTGTAAATGGTGATCTGTGGGGGGACGGAG
>NW_017307888.1:338105-343306 GCF_000935625.1 Nanorana parkeri
GGTCCTCGGTGCGGTGTCTGCGACACGTTCCGTTACCGAATCAATCACTCGTTTCCGTGGCAACCGTTTCACTTTAATAAAGCTCGTTTCATTTATTTTCCTAATAATCCAAATGCTGCGTCTAACTGAACACAGATGTGGTGATGGGGGGAGCGGCCGCCGGGACACAAGACTTTACGTCATTGCGGGATTGCGTTACGCCGCGCGGGGGTCTGGTTACAGTAACACACCGATGACAGGCAGCCGCCGCGTTACAGGATTGCTGAGATCGGCGACATTTCAGGGGACGTTCTACTTGTAATGGAACAAAAATAATTAAAGTGACACTAAACTCCGGAGATAAATCTTCAATATACATCCAAGTCCCTGAACTCTGAGCAACAATGTATCTTATTTGTGTCACCCGGCTGGAGATCCTCCAATCATCTCTGACACTGTCCTTCCTTCTGGAGGGGGGCTGCTTGTATTCCCCATGGTCCCTGTGTGTGTTGTAAAGTAGTCACCGCTCCAAGCTCCGCCCCCCGGGATGGACTAGAATCTCATTACAAATCAGTAAACTAAACCTGAGATTGTAGTCCATCCCGGGGGGCGGAGCTTGGAGGAAGGACAGTGTCAGAGATGATTGGAGGATCTCCAGCCGAGTGATACACAAATAAGATACATTGTAGCTCAGAGTTCGGGGACTCCGGAGTTTAGTGTCACTTTAACACAGTCCCAATAACACCCCATTATCAATACCAAGATACCCCCAGCCATGGATGGGGTTCAGGTGTTTTATGTGATGGAGAATGCAGCAGGGAGGAGTGAGACTCCATGCCTGTACGTGTGTGGAGCTGGGGGCCCCTGCTGTGTTTTGTCACCAAAATCTCTGAAAGCGTTGATAGAAATGATGAGTTCCGGATGGACTAAGCAATGGAGAAGAATGTAACAAATGTATCTACACGCTGATATGTTCCGGATAGAGAAACTCGATGGGCCCCTATAGATCCTTCCGGCGAGCTGCATTAGTGTGCATTGCGTTAGGGAAACGCATTCACTTAACTACAAAATATGGACGTGACCCTCAAAATGAAATGCGGGCGTGTGCTGAGGTGAGCTGCAGTGCAGGTGTGCTCCCCTCCGACTGTACTGGTTCCGTGGGAGGTCCGTTCTCTATGAGCGGCACTGCAACGCATCGCACAAACCACCGTGTGTTACCACAAAGCAAAGGGTGCCCATGTGATGAGCGTCGGGACGCATACACACGGATACACACACACGGACATACATACAGAGGGACACGCACACACACAGTGACACGCACACACACGGACAAGCACACGGGGACATAAATACACAGGGACACGCACACACAGTGACACGCACACACACAGGGACATACACACAGTGACACGCAGACACACACAGTGACACACACCCACAGGGACTCACACACACAGGGACACGCAGACACACACAGGGACTCACACACAGTGACACACACACACAGGGACACGCAGACACACACACAGTGACACGCAGACACACACAGGGACTCACACACAGTGACACACACACACAGGGACACGCACACACACACACACAGGGACACACACACACAGTGACACGCACACATACAGGGAGACACACACAGGGACACGCACACAGTGACACACACACACAGGGACACGCACACACACAGGGACACACACACAGGGACACACACACTGGGAGACACACACAGGGACTCACACACAGTGACACACACACACAGGGACATGCACACACACACACACAGTGACACGCACACATACAGGGAGACACACACAGGGACACGCACACACACACAGGGACATGCACACACACAGGGACACGCACACACACGGGGACACACACACAGGGAGACACACACAGGGACACGCACACACACACAGGGACACGCACACACACACAGGGACACGCACACACACACAGGGAGACGCACACACACAGGGAGACACACACAGTGACACAAGATCCTCCAATCATCTCTGACACTGTCCTTCCTTCTGGAGGGGGGCTGCTTGTATTCCCCATGGTCCCTGTGTGTGTTGTAAAGTAGTCACCGCTCCAAGCTCCGCCCCCCGGGATGGACTAGAATCTCATTACAAATCAGTAAACTAAACCTGAGATTGTAGTCCATCCCGGGGGGCGGAGCTTGGAGGAAGGACAGTGTCAGAGATGATTGGAGGATCTCCAGCCGAGTGATACACAAATAAGATACATTGTAGCTCAGAGTTCGGGGACTCCGGAGTTTAGTGTCACTTTAACACAGTCCCAATAACACCCCATTATCAATACCAAGATACCCCCAGCCATGGATGGGGTTCAGGTGTTTTATGTGATGGAGAATGCAGCAGGGAGGAGTGAGACTCCATGCCTGTACGTGTGTGGAGCTGGGGGCCCCTGCTGTGTTTTGTCACCAAAATCTCTGAAAGCGTTGATAGAAATGATGAGTTCCGGATGGACTAAGCAATGGAGAAGAATGTAACAAATGTATCTACACGCTGATATGTTCCGGATAGAGAAACTCGATGGGCCCCTATAGATCCTTCCGGCGAGCTGCATTAGTGTGCATTGCGTTAGGGAAACGCATTCACTTAACTACAAAATATGGACGTGACCCTCAAAATGAAATGCGGGCGTGTGCTGAGGTGAGCTGCAGTGCAGGTGTGCTCCCCTCCGACTGTACTGGTTCCGTGGGAGGTCCGTTCTCTATGAGCGGCACTGCAACGCATCGCACAAACCACCGTGTGTTACCACAAAGCAAAGGGTGCCCATGTGATGAGCGTCGGGACGCATACACACGGATACACACACACGGACATACATACAGAGGGACACGCACACACACAGTGACACGCACACACACGGACAAGCACACGGGGACATAAATACACAGGGACACGCACACACAGTGACACGCACACACACAGGGACATACACACAGTGACACGCAGACACACACAGTGACACACACCCACAGGGACTCACACACACAGGGACACGCAGACACACACAGGGACTCACACACAGTGACACACACACACAGGGACATGCAGACACACACACAGTGACACGCAGACACACACAGGGACTCACACACAGTGACACACACACACAGGGACATGCACACACACACACACAGGGACACACACACACAGTGACACGCACACATACAGGGAGACACACACAGGGACACGCACACAGTGACACACACACACAGGGACACGCACACACACAGGGACACACACACAGGGACACACACACTGGGAGACACACACAGGGACTCACACACAGTGACACACACACACAGGGACATGCACACACACACACACAGTGACACGCACACATACAGGGAGACACACACAGGGACACGCACACACACACAGGGACATGCACACACACAGGGACACGCACACACACGGGGACACACACACAGGGAGACACACACAGGGACACGCACACACACACAGGGACACGCACACACACACAGGGAGACGCACACACACAGGGAGACACACACAGTGACACACACACACAGGGAGACACACACAGGGACACACACACACACACAGGGAGACACACAGTAACCTGAAGGCAATGCAGCAGCAAAGGATAAGTGACTTTGTAACACAACGAATATGAGAACATGTCTGGATTGGATTGATGGCGAATCGATCATTCTCGGTGTCGCAGACGCAGCCGGATACATTGTTGCGATCTGTATTCCTCGGTTGTGTCAGTTTGTAATTTGTATACTTTGTTGCAAAAAAGACTTCAGCATTTTCCTGATATAAATACAAGTAAAGAGGAAATATTTTGTGCTGAATCTGTTCTATGTACGTGTTGGAGGGATATCAGAGGGGGAGCTACGATTGGTGCGCCCAGCCTGACACTGGATTGCAGATAATGATCTGATGGTGAATGGCAGCAGACAGGGCGGGGGTTGGGCAGTATATATACCTTGACCTGTGTGATGGGGCTGCTCCCCCTCTTCTCGCTCTTGACGGGCGTGGGCGACGGGGCTCCTGTGGAATTGGGGGGCTGTGGCGTGGAGGGCATCTTGGCTCCGGGAGAGACCTGCATGCTGGCGAGCTGAGCGGCATAGAGTTGCTGTGGAGGGGAGAGAGAGACGAGAACAACGTCAGATAATCATCATCATCATTTCTACGTATCTCAGCCAGAACAATCGTCACCCCCGTCTATTTCTGCTCACTGTGGTTTCTACTCTTCCTGCGTGACACATTGTTATATTGATTGCTGATAATGTCAGATTGTCCCAATTACCCGTTCAATGATGCCTCACACACCTGAACTGCGAGCGATCTCTGCTAAATAGCGCAACACACGTTCTGCAACAGACACCAGATTCCCCGGTTCACCCGGGACCCCAGTGCTGCGAGGTTGCGGGGGTTGTGAACTAAACCCATCGTGGTAAACATAGACTGTTCACATGTAATGATATGTAACCTTAAGCAGATAACATACATGACCCCCATGTCACCCCCATACATTTGTATTCTTGTACTCGCACCGTATAGGCGTCAGGGGGACATCATCATTCAACACGGCAGCTTCCTATTCAGCTAACTCTGGCTTCATACAGGACCTGGAAATGGATCTCCCTGCCAGTGGATCACGCTATAGGATGGAACCCAGCCCTGAAGGAGTGTGAGCGCCCCCACAACGCGTTGGGTTTTACTTCTACTCAACAAAGCGGAACTTCCAATGACATTGTTTCAGAACCTTTCCCTGCCGCTGTGATGGAGATTGCAGCTTCCCCTTTGATTGGTGGTGGAGACGCGCCAGCGTTATGTATAGATTTACACGTTCCCAGCAGGAGTGAGATGTGGGGGGGATGATGGGTTCTCCTCCGATGTATAGAGCTGTCACTCATATCTCCTCTCACTTCTATATATATGACTGCCAGCCGTCACTCATCTCTGCCCAAACCCTGCCGTCCTTCTCCTGCTTCGTGGCAGCCGTAGATGGAGGACAGAACATGGGTAGAAGGAGCACACGGACCCCCAATTCCACCCCACTCCCCTATGACTGAGTTCAGGTGTTCCCAGTGAAGAGTAGCGATGGGGTGGGGCGCGTTCGCAGCTCCACGCGCCGAGCCCGCCAGGAAGCCGACAGCGCCAATCGCGGGCACCGAGACGTGTTCCCGGTCGGCAGCC
>NW_017307888.1:345232-345518 GCF_000935625.1 Nanorana parkeri
GCGCCAATCGCGGGCACCGAGACGTGTTCCCGGTCGGCAGCCGCAGAGCTCGGGAAATGCCTCCGTGATTGGCGCTGTCGGCTTCCTGGCGGGCCCTGCGCGTGGAGCTGCGAACATGCCCGAGCCCGTCGCTAGTGGAGAGACCTGTGCCTGAAACATGTAAGACCGCCCAGATTTCACAATGTGTTGTTCCTCTAGTCATTACCTGCGAATATATTGTTCTTATAGTTGCTTCACAGTACAGGTCCTCCTAATCAAGAGAAGATAATATAAAAACAGTTCCATC
>NW_017307888.1:345789-349298 GCF_000935625.1 Nanorana parkeri
TTATTTCCCGCTCGGGTCTGTGATAAGAAAATCTTAAACACTATACAAAAAAAAACCCAAAACCCCCCAAAAATATCAAATGATTGCAGACCCGTCCGCCCCGACGCTCTCTGGTTGTCCTGCGCGCGGATGATGGGGGGGGGATCGCTCCCTCCAGCCGGGCGCAGGAATATTCAGCAGAGACCTAGTTAGGGAACGTTATTTGCCGCCGTGCGAAATAAAATATGCAAATGTGTGATTATTTATTTATGGCAAACGAGGAGGGGATTCCGGGGACAATCGCAATTTGCATTACAAGAGACGAGAGTTCAAATGTTCCCGAAAAAAAGAAGAAAAAGGCAAAAGTGTCTCGGCGACAATTCATTACCCTTCATGATGATCTGCCGCTGCCGGCTCCTCGTCACCTCACCTGCAGGTCCCCTGTGCTGCCTTGTGGACCAATAGGACATGGAGATGGGCTTTGTAAGCTAGGCACCCTCCTCCTTCCGGAGAACTACAAGTGCCAGCATTCCCCCGGCAGCCAAAGTCCTGACACACTCTGTGCTGCCGAGTACTAGTAGTGATCGGACCTTCCCGTAGGGTTGCCACCATTTCTTCAAGCGAAACCCGAACACCCTAGCGACGCACGGAAATTTTTGTGGGAGAATGAGCTGTGGCTTATTCATATGTAAATATCACCTTTGAGACTATTTTCAGTGGGGGGGGGGGCAGTAGCCCCTATCGTAATTTTGGTTGCCCCTGTTTGCCTGACATCATGTGGCCGGGTTTCTGCTGCCATGAAACCCGAACACAGCATTCAAAACTCGAACTGTTCGGGTGAATCCTGGACAGGTGGCAACCCTACCTTCCCGCCATAGCGACCATGGATGGCCCCGCAGAGCTCCCAGTGCCTTGAGGTCTGACTGGCATGCTGATACCTGATTGGCCCCTCAGCACTTTGCATTCTGTCGCGTTCTCTGCGCTGCCCCTGAAGTTTGATCTCTGTCACATTATTATGGTCTGTCCACAATATGTGCGACTGGAAGAGGAATCTGCGGCATCCGGTGGATATACGGCTGCCGGACATGTCCTATAATTCAGTGTCACAGCTCCCGACCTCTTGTAGGGAGGAGAAGATTGTTCCGGAAAGACGCGTCACCACTCGGGATTAACAATTAGCAACGCCGCATCATCACTTCTATATTTCCTCTGTCTTCCCGTAAGTGTAACGAACAAATGCACATCACTGACTCTCCTCTCCTGGAATACTCTGCTCTGCTGGAGGACTCTGCTCCTTCCTCTCTAACTCTCCGCTCCTGATATACTCTGCTCTGCTGGAGGACTCTGCTCCTTCCTCTCTAACTCTCCGCTCCTGATATACTCTGCTCTGCTGGAGGACTCTGCTCCTTCCTCTCTAACTCTCCGCTCCTGATATACTCTGCTCTGCTGGAGGACTCTGCTCCTTCCTCTCTAACTCTCCGCTCCTGATATACTCTGCTCTGCTGGAGGACTCTGCTCCTTCCTCTCTAACTCTCCGCTCCTGATATACTCTGCTCTGCTGGAGGACTCTGCTCCTTCCTCTCTAACTCTCCGCTCCTGATATACTCTGCTCTGCTGGAGGACTCTGCTCCTTCCTCTCTAACTCTCCGCTCCTGATATACTCTGCTCTGCTGGAGGACTCTGCTCCTTCCTCTCTAACTCTCCGCTCCTGATATACTCTGCTCTGCTGGAGGACTCTGCTCCTTCCTCTCTAACTCTCCGCTCCTGATATACTCTGCTCTGCTGGAGGACTCTGCTCCTTCCTCTCTAACTCTCCGCTCCTGATATACTCTGCTCTGCTGGAGGACTCTGCTCCTTCCTCTCTAACTCTCCGCTCCTGATATACTCTGCTCTGCTGGAGGACTCTGCTCCTTCCTCTCTAACTCTCCGCTCCTGATATACTCTGCTCTGCTGGAGGACTCTGCTCCTTCCTCTCTAACTCTCCGCTCCTGATATACTCTGCTCTGCTGGAGGACTCTGCTCCTTCCTCTCTAACTCTCCGCTCCTGATATACTCTGCTCTGCTGGAGGACTCTGCTCCTTCCTCTCTAACTCTCCGCTCCTGATATACTCTGCTCTGCTGGAGGACTCTGCTCCTTCCTCTATAACTCTCCTCTCCTGATATACTCTGCTCTGCGTAATTGCAACTGTATTTCCTAAATGTTGTCCTGGAACCTCCACAGAAGCGCTCGGTACGGCCGGATCTCCTCCTCCTATCTCTGTCATTGGATAATTCTCCTGATGTCATCACAGAGTAACAAATCATATAATATTGTCATTGTTATTAGACGTGTTTGTATCATTGTATCGGGTTGTGTGTCGGAGTCGTGTCGCTGACATCAAACTCTTTCAGGGAAATGTACAAATGAGATGGAAATCAGCTGCAGGATCTGAGGAAAGAACAGAACCAGAACCGGAGGAAAGAAACGTAAACCAGAACCGGAGGAAAGAAACGTAACCAGAACCGGAGGAAAGAGATGGAACCAGAACCGGAGGAAAGAAACGTAACCAGAACCGGAGGAAAGAAACGCAAACCAGAACCGGAGGAATGAAACGGAACCGGAACCGGAGGAAAGAAACGGAACCAGAACCAGAGGAAAGAAACGGAAACAGAACAGGAGGAAAGAAACGGAACCAGAACCGGAGGAAAGAGATGGAACCAGAACCGGAGGAAAGAGACGGAACCAGAACCGGAGGAAAGAAACGGAACCAGAACTGGAGGAAAGAAACGGAACCAGAACCGGAGGAAAGAGACGGAACCAGAGGAAAGAAATGGAACCAGAACCGGAGGAAAGAAACGGAAGCAGAACCGGAGGAAAGAGACGGAACCAGAACCGGAGGAAAGAAACGGAACCAGAACTGGAGGAAAGAAACAGAACCAGAACCGGAGGAAAGAGACGGAACCAGAACCAGAGGAAAGAAACGGAACCAGAACCGGAGGAAAGAGACGGAACCAGAACCGGAGGAAAGAGACACTTTGGGTTGCGCTGACAATGACAGAAATCTTTGTGGATCAGGTTGGAGGATTCTATAGGGGATGCCGGTGCGCACGGCGCTGTACATGAACCATACGTGGTGCGTCCCTCTCTCTCATATCAAAGACAACCTGCGTTATGAAGTATTCATGTCAATGATATGAATAGGAAATCACTTTCAATATTTAACTAGTCGCTGCAATCACAAGAGCTGCCGATAAATAATGTTTCATCCAAAAGAGAATAAGACATCGCGGAGGACAAACACAAAAAGCGTCTGATATTCAAATCCGCATTCCTTTTCTTCTTCTGATGTGACGGAGCGCGGGCGGGACCCTCGGCACTCGGGGATCGGCCCCCAAAACTACTACAAAGGGGACGCAACAAGAAAGGGGGAACGTTCCAGCCTGCCGGAGAGAAGAAAGAGAGGCCGAAGGCTGAAGGGCGGCCACGTGCGCCGCGCCCGGCGTCATCGGTCGTCAGTGGAGGCGAATTGGTTGTTATTCTTTATAAATAA
>NW_017307889.1:0-48734 GCF_000935625.1 Nanorana parkeri
ATGATATTAAATATACTCCGTATTTTCTCTGCCAAGTCTGAGTCTACAATGCTCTCAGGTATACCCCGAATTCGAAGGTTATTCCTACGTCCCCTATTCTCTTGATCCTCAACTCGGTAGGAGATAGAGCGCTGTGTGTGGTTCAGCTGGCATACCTGAGCTTGAAGAGTCCTTATCGCCGCTGCCTGGGAGTCTAACCGAGCCTCTCCGTCCTCCACCCGATGCAGTATATGGGTCATATCCCCCTTTAGCGCCACTATCTCTGTCTTCAGAGACGTCTCGAGCCGTGAGAGCATCTCCGCCAGCTCGTCTTTCGTGGGGAGAGCCCTCATCAGCTCGTCCACTGCTGATGACGTCGCTTGTTCCAGCTCGTCTCTCATTCCAGTTCCCCGAGCCGACAGATCTGCGCTCCTCTCATGCATTGTCAGCCTGGGCGACAGGCTCATGCGGGCAACCACTCCCCCTGACTTCCCCGAGGCCTCGGGCGCCAGGAAGCGCTGCATCGGACTCCCCGCTGAGATCTTCGAGCCCCCCTGCTTCCCCGTCTTCCTGCGGTTCATGCCGAGGCGTTAGGCAGGTGATGTAATGAGTCTATCTCATATATTAGTTTCACCTTTTAAGTTGCATTAGTGAAATAAATGAACTTTATGTGTGTGTGTGTGTGTGTGTATATAATATAAAGTATATATATATATATATATAATGTGTGTGTGTGTGTAAATAGTGCAGTAAGCTATTGTGAACAGATTTTTGGATTTGCAACATATCATTATTAAGCTTCGCAATGTGGATGACTCAGTAATAATGTCAAAAAACAACGAATATGAACCCTTGTTAATATTAGCACATATAGTTATAATTTATTGAATACAGTACACAGCTCACAGTATGATCCAATATATCTATGTAAGTCTTGTATTATTTGGACAAAGTTTTTTATTTTTTTATTTGTCTGGCTGTACTATCTGGAGGGGTTATTTTGCCCTTCTAACATGCAGCATGTAATATATTTGAAAGCTGATAATATTGTATTTGCAAAAACGTGGGAAAAAGGAGTAACGCTAAGAAAAGAAAAAAATATATATAAATATAATTATGGACAGAGCTCCAGGGTTTCAGAAAAATTTATTCAAACAGCGCAAACCCCCTAGCATAGAAATCCCATAGTAGGAGCCCTCCAATAAATAGATATTCAAGTATAATATAAAGTGCATCCAAACATATTTATTTAAACATTGCAACACATAAAGATAAATCACCTCATTACATTTAAAACTTATTTAAAAATCGCATAGCTTCCCTGAAGTGACTCAATGTGGGACAGAAATAAACAGGGTTGAAATACCCGCAGGGCAGAGCAGCAGTTATTGATATGAACGGATACACCGTTATGAGGAAGCCCCGTTCGTTGGGGGGAAACGCGTCAAGGGTTCAGCGTGTGACTAGCTTCCCTGAGGACCCAGGACTTACCACTTGTATGTTATCGCAGTGCTCGAGCAGGAGAGCCTCTGCTATACCGATTGTATTGAGCGAGGCCCGCTCAAGCAACACAGCGACAGCGGAGATCACCAATTTCTAATCCCTGATCAAGCACATCACTGGATACCTTGCCCGTGGAACATCGTTCACCCCCGTTCCAAGGTGCAGCCGCACTTGCAGGGGAATTGTTATATTCCTATGTTTTGGGTCTTCCTCTTAAGACTCCAGCATCCACAGGACAAGCTTCCCAGAGACTTTAACACCATCCTCACACTCAAGCTCCTCCACTTTTCCCACAATTTAACTTTAACACTTCTTCCTCCTTGGATACAGAGAGCCCGGTACTGCGATCTAGTGAGAGAGGAGAGACATCTAGCCTTCCCTTTTCATGAATCCATCCTCTACTAATGTTCTTCCCTTTAGAGTCTAAAGACCTACTAACCCAAGACTCCTATTAAATTCAGCCACAGACCTCAGCATGCTCCAAGTTGGAGCAGTGGAAGACCAAATGGCTGCAGGATCGCGGGCACTGTTTCTTCCACTGTGATTCATCACTGTTTCTTCGACTGTGATTCATTAGTGGTGACTTCAGGAGCCTCCAGGTCCTCACATGCCACACACAGTGCATCCCAGTCGGGAATCCCGCAGGACGATATCTCCCAGCGATGCAGGTCAGTCCCTTCCTTTGCATCTGCTGCTGCAGAAGATTACAACAATTACCACTGATTTAGTTACACTTGTACCCATGCTCAATGCGGTTTCACTAAAGGAATCTTTACCATTTAGCACCTCTGTATTTGTGCCTCCTGCCTTAACCCCTTCATCTCTTACAGGTGACAATTACCGATCGTAACACCCACTCCACTGCTTAGATAAAAGCTTATAATTCAGAGCATTAAATCCATCTTACAATCCCTGTCTATGCGCCACCCTCTAATACACTTGTCCCATAAGACTTAGTCTTAGAGAACCCTTCCTCTCCTACTCTATTCCTTCAATCCAGAGAGCATAACCCACTTGACCTCAGTTTGCCTAATCTAAATCATAAATGATTATGATTGTGGTCACTTCTGAGGTAAGGTGGCAGACACATCAGGCATAAATATCTCTGACAATAGGTTATTTGATGTAATTAAGTCAGTTTTAACTAGGGTTGCACAGATACCAAGTACAGTACTCGGTACAAGTACGAGTACATGTACCGATACTTTTGAGCTCCAAGACTAGACTAGAGAAAAATTCAAAAGTTAGGAGGCAGCTGTCATTTGTAAGGAGCACACGGAGCTCCCGGGATTGGTACATCTCTGTTTTAATGTACGATTTTGTTTTTATAAATATAAATAAAGGGATGCACAGATACCAGTTTTGCGAGTACGAGTACTGGTACTTGCCGAGTACTTACAAGTACGAGTACTGATACATTTTTGTTTATTGTCATGTGACAGTTTTTCTAAAACAATACAGACTAATGATTTCAGGACAGTGGTGGAGTGCCAGAGCCAGGTCCCAGCTGCAACCTCTGCAACCCTGGTAGTTCTCATAAAAATGCCAAGTATCTGCAGTGGTACTCGAAAAGTATCTGTGCATCCCTAGTTTTAACACATATGGGTGTTATACCTTATGGGAATTCTTTTATAGTCAGGTAATTCGGTGGCTTGTGCACAACTATGTGTTACATCTCCTTTGAGTTTGCATGGGCCAACAGAGATAACAGTTGACAAATTGAGACGTACTGAGATTCACAACTGCCAAGCCTAAATATTTCCTGTGAACCTTCAGTAACTGGATGCAAGGTTTTTGCTCTTTTGCCAGCATGCTATGTAAATGTTACCCTAATGTTGACCTAGATTACTGGGGATTTGTTCATTCACTGGGCCTCACATTGCACACCAATGTAACTATGGAAGAAGTTTAGATAACCCGTTTGGTAGCCAGAATACACTTGCATGGTTCTTAAGGCTTGTTCTGGTTCCTAAATATTGATGCAGATATGTTTCTGTTTCCATTGTTTTGGCTAGTCATACCAGCATGGCAAGTCTGTGTAGTCAGTTTAATCCCGTGTAATCCCTATTCATCTCTGATTGGGTTTTTTTAGACTTGTGCGCCGTCAAAAAATTTGTTCTCTTTCGTTTCGGAATATACGAATTTTCGTTAGCGGCGGTTATATTTTCGTAACTTTACGAACATTCGTTATATTGAAGGTAAAAAGCAAAGTACATTTATATTGGAGTTGATGGTAGTTTTTTTTAAAGTCCGAAATACGGAATTCGGAATACGGAATCCGTTAACGGAATTCGTATTTCGGATAAAAAAAACAACTACCACTCCAATATTAACAAAGGTATTTTGCTTTTTAACTTCATCATAACGAATGTTCGTAACGGAACGAAAATACGTCAACGGAATTTCGTATTTCCTGCCTGTATTTGTAATGCAACTCTCAGCAGCAGAAGAGAACCTCTGATTGGTCAACCAAAACGAAATACGAATTCCGTTAACGGATTCCGTATTCCGAATTCCGTATTTCGGACTTTAAAAAAAACTACCATCAATCAACTCCAATATATTAACAAAGGTATTTTGCTTTTTAACTTCATCATAACGAATGTTCGTAACGGAACGAAAATACGTCAACGGAATTTCGTATTTCCTGCCTGTATTTGTAATGCAACTCTCAGCAGCAGAAGAGAACCTCTGATTGGTCAACCAAAACGAAATACGAATTCCGTTAACGGATTCCGTATTCCGAATTCCGTATTTCGGACTTTAAAAAAAACTACCATCAATCAACTCCAATATATTAACAAAGGTATTTTGCTTTTTAACTTCATCATAACGAATGTTCGTAACGGAACGAAAATACGTCAACGGAATTTCGTATTTCGGATATAATTCGGAAACTGCCATTCGGATGCTCGGAAATTCGGAATTTCAGGAAAATTTGTACGAATTTCGATTCGTAACGAAACGAATCGCACATATCTATTTTTTTATTATAATGGGAGGGAACAGGTGAGGTCATGTATATTTCAAAGGTTTGGTTGGGTGCTTCCTGTTGAGGTTCCGGCAACTACAGGACAAGCTCCCTCCTCCCTCCCCTTCTTTTGCCTATTGTCCCAGCTTTGACTGGCATCCGGTCATTCTAATTTTTGGATCTCTGTGCATTGTTTGTCATATGTTTGAAGAGTGTGGACAACCAAATTATTCACTTCAGTTTTTCATTTGACAGAATTACGGGCAAGGTAACCTTAAACTATTTACCTGTCTGGTAATATGTCTATGCTGCCTAACAGCTAAGATCCTTCCAAATGTAATTAAGTTATTTGAGTGCCATCACTTGTTGCAACTAAGTCAGAACACTGTATCTTAGGAGACAGCTAAATAAAATACAATAGTAAACAGTAGCACATTTTTGCTCTGTACAACTATGTGAGAAAAAGCTCAACACACTAAAAAATTGTATCATAACTCTTATTTGCCTAGGGCACCATGGTCTCTAGATACAGCTCTTTGTATAACAAAATTTACCAGATGGATAATACAGCCAATATGTTCAATAATTAACCTGGAGTTAACCTGGTCTTATTTTTAAGAGCTGCTGGCTTAAGATATAAAACTCCACCCATAACGCCTCAGCAATATCACATTTACCATCAACAAAGTCCTCATTCACACTCACTTTCAGATCACCTCTTACATATAGACAAAAACTGCCAACTTTTCATTTTACCCGGTCTCTCCAAAACAGAGCATAGTCAGGAATTTTAACAGCCCAATCATTTGAAGAATAAAGCTTCGGCAATATCAATTATATCATAGTTCTCCTCATGCACCAAAGCTTTCAATTCTCCCGTTTTGCATGGCATGCTTCTGGCATTGGCGAACAAACAATTCAATCCATTTTTACATTTTTCAATTGTAATAGCTGTATCTATTTTTGTAGTAAAAATTGTTCTGTAAACTCCAATGTTTGTTGGCAACATGGTACTCTCCTTATCAACTTCCATTTCCCACCCCCCATCTTTCCCTGTTCAACCCTCCATTATAGTCTGACCCCTGTATGACTTATCTGCCCTATTATATTCTAACTCAATCCTAGTTTAAATACTCCTCCAACCTTTCCAGAAACTTCTCCCGTAGCACAGCAGGCCCCCTTCCCTTTAGGTGCAGACCATCTTTAGCATACAAGTTGTACCCCAATGAAAAGTCAGCCCAGTGCTCTAGAAAACTAAAGCCTTCCCTCTTGCACCAGGTCTTTAGACATGTGTTTCGCTCTCTAAGCTCCCGTTGTATTTCCTGTGTTGCACATGGCACAGGCAATATTCCAGAGAATATTACCTTGGTGGTCCTTCCGTTCAGTTTGCAACCTAGTTCTTTAAATTGATTTTTAAGGATCCTCCATCTTCCATGTATTCTGTCATTGGTCCCAACATAGAACAAGACAGTTGGGTCATGCCCAGCCCCTCCCAGTAACTTGTCCACCACATGCTGAACCCTGGCACAAGGGACAAAACAAACCATTTGGTTGAGTCGATCCAAGCGACTATTATATCAGTCCTTCAAATTATAGAATCCCCACATTTTTACACCTACCCACAAAAAAAGAATATTACTTCGTAATAGACATGTGCATCGGCAAACAATTAGTTCAGTTTCTTTTTTAATTGGATTTTGCTTTATTTTGTTTTTTGGGATTCGGGTCCGAAAGTCAATTCGTTTCGGGATTCGGAGGATATTCGTTAGCGGTAGTCTGTCATAATATTCGCTACGTTTTCATTTCGTTGCAGCAAAATTACATTTCCGTTTTTTTTTTAATGTCACTTTGCTGCAATGAAAATTTGTTTACAAACGAAAATGCGTATAGACTACCACTATACGAATTTCGTCCGAAATTTAGTTTTCGGGAAATTCTGATTCGTTTTCGTCATTTCTGTTCGGAAATTTGGATACATCCGAACCTCCGAATAACGAAAATTTGTCCCAAAAAACTAATTTTGCTGGAAAGAAATGCACATGTCTACTTCATAAATGACAGGTTCTATTCGATTGATCTGCTATAATGTAAGTATGTCTGGTTGATGATAAAGTGGAAGACGAAATCGTCACGTTAGAAATATTTGTCTAGAATTGATGTTGCAATAAAAAAAAAAATCTAACACTTTTTAGGGATTTCATGGATCCCCCTTCATCAGGGCTTGGGAATGCAAAAAGGTCTGGATGGTTAGCGATGAGATTCATGGAGAAAAATACCTTCAAATAGAGGTAATGTGATATTAAACCCTTGTTTAAAGAAAAAGAAAATTCTCAACAGGATTGACACTCTGCGGCTTTGTTTTCCTGACCTCTCTACGCCTATGGCATTTGAGGGGATATGTGCCTCAATCCCTCATTCCCCGGGGGTTATCTCTATTTTGTATTCCCTCCTCCTAGCACCTCTGCAGCCGGCCCCCGCATTTCTATGTTGTTCGGTGGGAGTCAGAGTTGGGGGATGTGGGATCGGACGAGAATTGGTCGCAGATGTGGCTCTCTGCCTCTAAGAGTTCCACCTCTGTGTCTGGATTGGAAACCAACTATAAATTGCTCCTCAGGTTGTACCTGGTTCCCCAGCGGATCTCTAAGGCCCTCCCCTCCTGCCCTTCCTGCTGTTTCAGGGGTTGTTCTAACGAGGGCACTTTTGCACACATTTGGTGGGATTGCCCGCTGATAACCTGTTTTTGGTCTAACATTGTCACCAAAATATGTGTGGTATTTGACTTTACCCCATCAAAAAGCCCTCATATTGCTCTTTTTAATCAGAAACCACCGGAAGTCACTAACTGCCAATTTAAATTGCTGTTGTATATTTTAACTAAGGCTAGAAAGGTGATTGTGAGATCTTGGAAGCTGCCCTCCCTCTCCCTTAAGCTGTTTTTTGATATTATGTCGCAGGTTATGTTTTTTAAGAAACTCACAGTGTCCCAGGACGGCCCCCTGTCTAAGTACTCGAGTGTCAGGGATCCATGGATCGCTGCCTTTTTTCCTGAAGATTTTTATTGTGACGCCATGCTCCTTTGATCATTTACCCCTGCTCCTGTGGCAGGAGAGGGGGTGAGAGAGCAGTAGCTTTGTGGTGTGTGCCTGCCTTTCCTCTCGTGTTGTCCATTGTGTGTTGTTGTTCCCTAGTTTTTCCCTTACTTGTGTTTATATCATTCAAGCTGACTGACTTGTACTTTATATACTATTGCATTGTTGTTTGATGGTACTCTTTTCCCAACATGTGTTGGGTTTCCCCCTTTTTCTTTTGTATGTATTTAGCACAAAAAATATTTTCAATAAAGATTTATTGCACTCAAAAAAATTCTCCACAGGAGAGCCATTTGCACTTGTGTAGCTTTCTTTTTTTTTAATACTGCCCATTTCATTACATTTTCTAAAGGCTGTACCATGGGCAGCTCCCCTCCTATTTATGGGTGTCTCCTTTGCTAGCAGGTTGCAAAGGAGACACCCATGCGTGCGCTTTCCCGGCCTGGCATTGAGCCGTGCTGTGTGCGTGCATTGACAAAAACAGCACTCAACAAGAAACACCCCTTTTCCCACCTCCTCCCTCCTCTCAGTATATTGACAGGAAGGTGCAACAGCCTATCACTGCCCTGCCTTCAGCAGCCTCGGGAACCCTCCTCTCAACCTGGAACTTCGGGGACATATCAGAGATCGTCTGGGAGCCAGACTTGGATGTGGAGTATACATAAGTGTTTGGGGGTGGGGGGGCATGAAAAGGTAGTAGGACATTTTTTACCTGAATGCATCCTTCAATGAATAGCCTTTAGTTCTACTTTCATTTGACTTGCAAGTGTGAAGGAGAAGTCAACCAAACACAAGTCTTTTAGCTGATTTCCGCATTTCTTCCTATCACAGAGAAGTAAAAAATGCCACAAACTACTACTACAGTAATTTACTAACATCACTGCTATTATTTTATCTAAAGATGTTTTGGTGTTAACTGGGTGAAAAGTTTCAAACTCCGGAGCTAAGTGTTTCAAGATTAGGAATGTTTAAAACTTACTTAGTATTTAAATTGCTTTTTCACACTGCATAATGCTGATTATATGTGGTAACTTGGAGAATATTTTTTTACAGCAATTCCAGACATCATTTTTATATCATCAAATAACTCCTAATTGGATTAAAAAAACATATCCAAAGTGTGTACAGAAGACTACAAAGGGCTTAGAGAAAGAGATATACTAGAATCATGGAAAATAATGGCCTGCAAATTGCAGACTGCTAGTTATTAGGAATTTTAGGACATAAGCTACTGCAGAGATTCAAATAGTGAGCAACTAGTCACAGAAGATAATTGCCAGAATAAAACATAAAAAAAAACACTGTTTAGGTAAAGTTACCTTAATTTCAATGTAACTAGAATATGCCAATATAATCAAGTAGATGTATGTAGAATGTTCTTTTGGTCTGGTGCCAGAAAATCACACAAAAATGTTGTAGCTGTTTAATGTGCTCTAAAATGTGCACCTTTTTTAACAATTCTACAAAAAAAAAAGATGTGATGAAGGGTCAAGCATATAGGATATAGCAATTGCTTTTTTGATCATTTTCTGTTGGGCCAGGTAATGACCTCACGCCTTTGAGTAGCTTTAGACAATCCTGTCGAATGCATCTTGGGAAAGAATGCAATCACACAGTTTAAAATATACTCTAGTAGTATAGTTTAGTCTGATCACAAATTTTACCCCAAAGTAAGCCATTCTGGGACTGTCAACAGCATGTGAGCTGTGCCTCTATCCAAGGTTATAACCAAAACTAGCCCCAAATGCATTACTAGACAGGTGAATAGTGACTGTATGTATGACTGCGCAGTGGCTTAGTGGTTAGCACTTCTGCCTTGCAGCAATGGTGGTCCCTGGCTGAACTCCTGGTCAGGACACTATTTACAAAGAGTTTGTATCTTCTCCCTGTGCTTGCGTAGGTTTCCTCCGGGTACTTTAAGTTTCCTTCCACACTCCAAAGACATGCTGGAAAGTTAATTGGCTTCTGTCTAAAGGTGCCCATACACTGCACAATTCTCGTATGAGAATCGCGGGAAATCCAGCATTCGTACGATAATCGTGCAGTGTATGGAAGGCGTGCGACCGTTTCTACTGTACGGTTGTACGTCTTCCGTCGAACAAGCAGGCAGGAAAACCCGCTGGGAATCTTACGATTCTCGGCGAGTTAGTGGCCTGCTTGTTCGGCAACTGCCGAACGGGCCGGTGTGCGCACGCGCACACTGCCCGTTTGCAGTCGTCGGAAGCCCACCCCTCATTGCAGTCATCGCAAGTACGATGTCCAAGATGGGCAGATCGTACGTTTTTTAAAGTACTTTACAACCCTCGCAAGACAAAAGTTTTGCGAGGGTTGTAAAGTGTATGGCCACCTTAAATCAGCCCTGTATGCATGTGGAGCTCACGAGTGTAAGCTCGTGGAGGGCAGGGACTGATGTGAATGTGTAGTATGTAAAGCACTGTGTATATATCTGTGATAATAAAATGACTGTGTAACCCACAGCAAACACTCATTCATTAGCTATCTTCTAAGCTACCAAAGTGGTTAATATTACATACCACTAGATACAAAAATACCTATTGATATTGGATCTGTGTTTGAATCCTACAGTTTACTAATGTCTACCCACTTAAATATATTGGTAGATGTGAGCATACCTTAAAGCTGGTTGCACACTTGTGGCTTGTGATAATGGAGTGAAAATTTGTGTGCACCATGCATTATTGCAATGCATGTTAGTATGTGCATTTTGGTACCCCAATGCACACACAATTGTTGTCAATCCACCTGCACTACAGTGTACCACAAAGCACATATAATGCTGCTGCAGCTGAGGTGCCTGATGTGTTGATTTGTGCTCCTGGACCATTTATTTATTACAGGTATTTATTTTTACACAGCAATTTACACAGTGCACATTTACATCAGTCCCTGCGCTCAAGAAGCTTACAATCTAAGGTCCCTATCTCACATACATACATGCATACATATATACTCGCATACTAAATGCCATTTAAGGTGCCCATACACTGAACGATTCTCGTAAGAGAATCGCAGGAAATCCCGCGATCGTAAGAGAATCGTGCAGTGTATGGAAGGTGTGCGACCATTTCTACTGTGCGGTCGCACGTCTTCCATCGAACAAACAGGCTGGAAAACCCGCCGGGAAGCGTACGATTCTCGGCGAGTTTGACAACTGCCGATATGGGCCGGTGTGCGCACACGCACACTGCCCGTTTGCAGTCATCGGAAGCTCGCCCCTCATTGCAGTCATCACAAGCCCGCCCCTCAGGTGTACCCAAGATGGGCAGATCGTACGTTTTTTTAAGTACTTTACAACCCTCGCAAGACAAAAGTCTTGCGAGGGTTGTAAAGTGTATGGGCACCTTTAGACAGGAGCCAGGAGCCTACCATGCCCTTGGAGTGTGGGACGAAGCCCACATAAGCACAGACTGACTTAACTTGGCAAGCTTCAGTGCATGGAAACAGAAGGCATTAACACAAGCAAGTGTAAAAGGTGCTTAAAATATCTATACCTGAATAGGACTACAGGTACCTGACACTGCAATTACTTTTTATTTTCAGCCAAATAAAATATACTGTGTTATCAGTAATTACAGGCTGAAAGGAGCTTGTGTCCTTCAGTGGGATTACTAACAGACAGCTTGCTGTGTGCAGAAAATTCCCATTACAAAAGCTTTATATAAAATATAGTCAGTTCTGATGAGTTGTTGAAACCTTTATTTTTTTAAGGCACATCTGAATGTCATATAAGATTATTTTCTAGAGAGAGAGAGTTAAAAGATTGATTCATTGACCACTTATTAGTCATTCTGAATCTAAAAGTTATATGTATTCCATTTAGGTGCAACTTTTTAGCCTAATTCAGTTTAAAATTGAATTTGGTTGTTATAATGCTGAGTGTCAGTTTTATTAGATATAGAACGAGAAATAATTTATTTGTCTGTCATCCTGTTATCATCAATTTACCCATCTGTTTCACAAAGAAAGAACTACATAACTTGGAATCAGTTTGCTTTTGATGTACCTGTGGAATTATTTTAGGATTTATCTTTTTTCATTTATATAATCTGTAATGTTTTCGATTTTGCTAATCTGATTGTCCTTTTACAAACAGTTACATAATTTCCTCCATTTTCCAGCATTTGAATCAATTTTATTTTTTATTTAAGGGATTTCATTTTTTTGTCTTTTTGGTCCCTTTTGTTTTTTTTTAGCAAAGTACATTTCATATGATCAGATGATTTCTTAATACAGTATATGGTTTGGGGAAAAAAATCATATTTATGCAGTTTTATCATTAAATAATCTGTATAATTAATTATTTCAATTGCCCTTCTTTAGTGTAAGTTTGAAAATCACAATTGATCTCCTGCTGGTTGTTATCTACAATTTGTCAGCAGAATCCTTTTAAAGCTTAAAGTAGATATAAACCCTAACTTGGTGACATTCTGTTTGCTTAAACACTGTGTATGAAATAACTGGGATGATTCTCTTTTCTTTTAGAAAATACTTCTTTTGCCGTATCCCAGAGCTGCTAATATCCTGCAGCCTCTTTGCAACCACTTTGCATCTATAAGCATGTATGGGGTCTATTCACAAAGCTGCCGAAGGATCTGGCCGTAGCTTCGGCCGATCCTTCGGCTGGCTTTGGCCCCAGGACCGCTTCGGTTCAGGAGAACCGAGGGGGTGCTGTACGGGCTATTCACAATAGCCCGTACAGCTCCCGATCACGGCCGAGCAGCTCAGTCGAGCGCTGAGCCGTGCTGAAAGCCGAAGCTGGCCGAGCGGCCGGCCATTGGACGGCCGACAGCCTGCTTCTGACAGCTGGGTGGAGCCAGCTGTGATCTTACGGCTGGCTCCGGCCACTTTCAGAGAGATCAGCGTCCCTGGTTGCTAACCAGGGACACTGATCTCCAAACATCTAACTCTCCCTGGCGCCCCGGGAGTCTCCTGCTCCCGGCCGCCAAGGAGAAAAACCCCGCTGTGTCTTTTTTCTTTATTCTGACACGGAGCGATGTCAGAATAGAGAAAAAAAAAAAGTCCCATTCAAAAGCATTGGGACATTACTATTGGCTATTTCTATTGCAATAGCCAATAGTAAACTAGCATTGTACCCGCCCTCTTTTGCAGTTCCCCACCAGGTCCACCAGCAGAGGGCGGGAACAATGCTAGTTTACTATTGGCTATTGCAAATTGAAATAGCCAATAGTAAACTCTCAATGCTTTTGAATGGGAATTTTTTTTTTCTCTATTCTGACATCGCTCGTGCCAGAATGAAGAAAAAAAGACACAGCTGTGTTTCTCTCCTTGGCGGCCGGGAGCGGGGGGCTCCCGGGGCGCCAGGGAGAGTTTTTAAATTTTTTTAACTTTTTTTTTTTTTACAGCAGCAGAGCCGCCGGACAATAGGAAACTATTGGGCGGAGCTAGCTGTCACTGCTAGCTCTGCACAATCGTTTTCTATTTACTTTTTTCTACTTTTTTCACTCTTTTTCTGTTCTGCTCGGTGCCTCTGAGGGACCGAGCAGAACAGCCGAGCCAAATGCCGCTCGGCGGCATTCGGCTATTCTCTCACTGCTGTTCGGGATCTTTCAGAATAGCCCGAACAGCAGTGTGAAGCCTGCCGGAGGTTCGGCTCAGCCGATCCAGATGTTGGATCGGCTGAGTCGAACTCCTTCTGCACTTCGGGTCAGCCGAACATGCTGAGCATGTTCGGCTGATCCGAAGCCACACGAAGCAAGCCGATGTACGGCTGATTTCAGCCGATATACCGCTGAAATCAGCCGTACCAGCCTGAAGTGAATAGCCGAACAGTGTTCGGCTCACTTCACTTCTGATCGGTCATTCACTCGGCTGCCCTCGGCAGCTTTGTGAATAGACCCCTATGACAGTAAAGGCTGTATGGCATTTATCAGAGCAGATTCCCTGATGTGACAACAGTGAACCATGTACTGCTGTCACAACAGGCCACTTGTAGTCTTATCCATTGGGCACTAGCAGGATGTAATAGAAGTGGATGCCAATCAAATATGTTTAAATTTTTTTAAATCTTTATATTAGGGGTTTGCAGTCTAGTGCATACAGATGGATGTGATACACTTGAACAAACGACACATACAATTAAAATCATGGTGCAGGTGCATTATAAGATATGTTGCTGTGCTTTGCTTAACATAACGTATGTTAATGTGCATGTGGTAACCTAAAAGATTGACAACCACCTGTACAGTCTTTCCTAATTGGCTGCCACCTGCTGCACGCAGTACCTACACTTGCAACTACACCTCCTTTTGGTGATAAGTGATAAGCACTTGCAGCTTCAAGACTAGGGGTAAATTCACACCATAGCATTATTCGATTGGTTCCATGCAATTAACGCATGCTACCGTGCAACACACTAACCGTGCATTACAATGCTGGAGATGTGTTGCTTTGCCATTCATCTGAATGGCACCCCAAGCGCAGCTTTGGCCACAATGCACCCAGCCATGCGTCAAAGCCAGGTACCACAATACCATGTGTTGCAGTGTGGCAACAAAAAGTGCATGCACTACTTATTTTAGCTGCACTGCAATACATGGTATTGCAGTACGGCTCATTGCGGCACGGTCAGATGCATTGCGGCCAGAGGTGCGCTTGGGGTGACAGTCAAATAAATGGCAATGCAACTCACCTCCTGTACAGTAACACATGGTAAGTGCATTGCACAGTAGTGTTCGCTAATCTCACTGAACCGTGCGATTAAAGCAAGGTTATGGTGTGAATGGGACCTAAAAACCAATTACATTGCCAACAGGGAACCAGCCCTCCTCCCTTGGGGGAAATTGAGAGCTTTCTTTTCCAAAAAATGTCAATAAAACTCAGGTGTACCAGAAGCGTTGACATGCAACTCACTTCATGGTTAAAGTCGATGTAAACCCAATCAGTAAGATTTACCATGTTAGTGTAATTTCAAATGTTTCCTTTTCAAACTTTTTAAACATGCAGCTTTTATTAAAAAAATATCCTGGCAATCCTTCTATGAAGGTCTTTGTTCAGGTACTTCCTGCTATGGGGTGACAGCTGTCTCCAGTGTTGTCACCCTGTCATACAGGACAGGATTAACATGCCTGATTAGAGAGCTATCAGCAATCCTGGTCGACCGGGCCTATTTGTAACTGGTGTTCCAGTAACCCCTATGTTAACCCGGCCCTGTGTGATAGGGTGACAACACTGGAGACAGCTGTCACCCCCATAGCAGGAAGTGCCTGAACAAAGACCTTCATAGCAGGATCAGCAGGTATTCTTTTAATAAAAGCTGCATGTTTAAAAAGTTTAAAGCGAGGAGTGAGCAGCCATCTAATTAGAGAGCCACTGTTCTATAATTTTTCTGGATCTCATAAGAATGCTGGACCACATCACTTCTGGTGACACAGTCTCAGCTGTTGGAGGTACGCTGGGCTCAACCCGCATGCGCCCTTGTTCTATCATTTTTCTTGACACATAAAATTTCTCAACCACGTCACTTTTTTGGTACGGATGCGCCATCTGATACAGCTGTTTTCCTGACAGTTTGTCTTCATGTGCATGCGCACCTGGAAGTGACGCCTTCGAGGACAATTACAGGACACGCCAGGTGGTGTTGGAAATCCCGCTGCTGAAAACTGGGGTCAGCCCATGGGACAAGGAGAAATGTTATGGGTCGACAAAAATGATAGAACAAGGGCGCATGTGCATTGAGCCTAGCACGCCTTCAACAGCTGAGAGTGCGGAAGTGACGCAGTCCAGCATTCTTATGAGGTACAGAAAAATTATAGAACACCGCCTCTGCTGCTTCCCGTCTGATTGACTGACGCTCTTAATGATGCTCTTAATCCTGCCCTCCGGTGACATGTACCATGATGAAAAATACATGCGGCTCTGCTCACACAATTTCTGCAGGTATGTTAGGCAACCACCGGTCAGGGTTGTGGGGAAAAGGCCCTTGTCCCCATCGGCATGGGGACACCCTTCCAATGCCATGGGCACATGACCTGGTAGGGCGCAGGGAGGGGGGTGCTCGATCACCCGCCCCCCTTTTCTGCCCTGCCATGCCTTTGTTTGGATCAAGGGTCTTCTCTTAATTTTAGGGGGGACCCCACATCCCCCCTCCATTTTTTGGGGGGTGGGGTTCCCCCTTAAACATTTTTAAAGACATGAAGGATCTGGTATGGATTTTGGGGGTACCCCACACACTTTTTTTGTTTTCACTTGGGGGGGTCCCTCCTAAAATTCCTACCAGACCTAAAGGGTTTGGTATCAATTGGGGGGGGGGCAACCTCATGCATTTTTTTTCTCTTCTGCAAACTATATAAAGTATTTTTTTTGTCTATTGCCACTTTGCTACAACGAAAATTCGTCCACAAACGAAAATTCGTACAGACTACCACTAACTAATTTTATCCGAATCCCAAAACAAATTGACTCTCGGACCCGAATGACGAAATAACGGAAAATCTGAATGAAAACAAAGCGAAACTAATTTTTTGCCGGTGCACATGTCTAGTAAATACTTTCCATGCTCATATTGCGTTCTGTCCCTATGACAGCCTGTGACAGCAGGACAAGCCGTTGTTACCAGAACAGGAAGACACAGACAAGAAAACCTGACATAGTTTCTAAACCTTTGACATTTTAATGAGAAATAGATCTGTGTCGCCACTGAAAAAATGTACCTTTCTATACCAACAGGAGATAGGGTAAACCTCTCTCTTTGTTGGGTTTACTAAAAAAAAATCCCAGCCAAGTGAAAAGGTAAAACATCAAAAAGGGCAACTGTTTGTAAATTTTGTAGCTTGTTGCTGCCTTCTCTTATCCTGTTGCCCTAGACATTGGTCATGAGTGACTGCCCTGGGTAGGTAGGTAAAAAGTGTTTTTTTTTCTTTTCTTCTTTTTTAACACATATATTTGGTTTGTTTCTTCTCATGGCATTTTTTGTGTGTAATTCATTTGCATTACACTTTATGTAAAATTATAGATTTCTGTGTGTTTCTTGCATCTATGTCCTAATATACTAGCCTCAAAACATAAGTATTCTGTTTTCAGATTGTTTGTGGATTTATTATCTAGATTGTATGTATGTTTTTTTCTTTTAAATTGAGTTCAAGTACATAAAAATACATAAATCTAGAAAGGCACAGTATTGAGACATTATATTGCATTAAAACCATCTGCATATATTTCTTCCATCTTTGTGACAATTACAAAAACAAAAGAGCTAGATGAAACAGTCCATTAATTTTGATATTATTTTTAAATGCATTTTTCTTTATAGAAATAACCAGGACATTTACTCAAGCTAAGGTTATAAGACAAAATGGGACAAAAGAATACAAATTAAATTAGCCCTGAAACTAAACTTGAGTCTACAATGTACAAAAACACATGCTATTTTGTAAATGACCTCATCCCATACACTGCATATGAGAACTCATCAACCATTTTAATGGCAGAGTATATTTTCTCAAAGTGAATGCTAAAGCACTAGACAAAGATGTGGTTTAGTAGTAGAATATATGCATTAAATGCCTTTACATATAAAAACAGATTTAAAATACAATAAAATCATATTAAAAATCACATAGTTTCAGCAATTATCAAATCGGGAGAAGCACAGGTTCATCAGTTCTTGATTTTTCTAAATATTTGCATCAAGACTCTCCCTCTAGTGTTTCAGTGGTTCTCAAGGATACATTGGGGGTGATTTACTAACCTAAACACACGCACGCACTAGGTGCGTGTGATTTTTACACAGCAAAACGTATTTATCAACCAAAAAGTCTCTAAAAGCATATTTCCACTAATGCCATATATGGAAAAATCATGCACATGATGCATATATAATGCTGCTTCACAGTTTAGACAAAAATGGTTAGCTCATGCATTTACATTCCTACATTCATCAACGCAAGCAACACAATGTAGAGCTAATTTACACAACATCACCTTGCAATTCATGCAGGGCTTTGCACAACACACCTGCTGGGTGTGTACACACTACAAACGTGTCTAGATTCCACCAATAGATCATGCTGGGAGGGAACACACTACAGAGGTGTATACATGTTCATGGCGTGTTTATAAGGTTAGTAAATCAACCCCATTATATCAAATTAATGGAAGACATGACAGCTACCTTGTATGGTAGAGAGGAGGCTTTTCGTCAGATATGGGCACAGTGGATAGTGTTTAAATCCTCCACAGAATATATAAGGTATATACAGCAATAAGAATTAATAAGAATAGGAGGAGTGGAGTGGGGAGAGTGGAGGGGAGGGAGATGTTGTTTTTTTTTGTTTAGGGAAAGAGGGGAAGGGTATCAATAATTTAAGATTGTTATTGTATATGGATAACTATGTGTTGTTATCATTAGGATGTAAATGTGATGTATGGAAATATTGTGTTATATTGGCTTATGAAAAATTAAATAAAAAAAAAAAAAAAAAAGACCAGATTTATACTTCCGGCCCACCTAAGCCTACTGTCCTTTTCTGCTCCTCCAGTTAACTTGCTAGCCTTAGTACCAAACTAAGATCAGATGTCATAGCCTCATATGGCACACTGAGGCAGGGGGTCAAATTGCCCACTGTGCATTTATACACCCAAAATCAGTAACTGAAAGAAAAGGGAAAACACTAAACACTAGTCTTATTCTTCTAGCAGTTCGGGTCTACGTGTACAGACCCAGAGTAGTTGAAGTATACTATAGTATACTTTTCCCCTTATTTATCAGAATACTATTCCACCTATTATCAGGGAGCCTACTGAAGCCTTTGGATCAACATAACAGCTGGGCCACTAGAGTTTTCTAAAAGAGAGTCGAATAGTGCAGTTTATATTTTTACACAGTAAAAGTTTCATTTACATTGACATTACATTACATTGACACTTGACATTAGATGACAATGTTAAGATATGGTTGACACTACCAAGCAAAGCTTTTTAGGGGAAACAGGCCTTAAACATGTTATTGCTTCCCTTAGAGGGCCAGCACTGGAGGTGTTTCTGTGGCATTCTTCCACCCACCTCTCTGGATAGGCTAAATGTGACATTTGCCTGAAATCACAGATGATTGTTTACGGGCAGAGCAAAATTAGAGGGGTTTGATTGTGCCTGAACCTCAGACTGATCTCCTGTGTTTATGGCCAGCTTAAACAATCTGTGTGATGGGCTTTGAGCTTGTGTCAGTTGACATCAGTTTGAGACCCTTCTGAGATCATTCAGAATCCAATGACAGGTGGATTTGGCCTCTTTTTGATCTGCATTTGACCTGTTTCAAGTTACTTTTGCATTCCTATAGACATATATAGGCATCCTAAATCCACTTGACATGAACAAAATCCATTAACCCAGTCCCTTTATATGAACATTTATGGGGCACCAAGGTGATGACCAGAGAAACCTCCCCAGGTGAAATGTATGATAGCAAAAATTGATACCATTTTAACACCTAACCATACTAAAAGACTGAGATGTATATAGGATACTATAAGCTTTGCTGGAATTCCCTTTTTTCTTGCTCTGGATTAAAATTCTTTCAGTTCAGTAAGGCCAAGATATGTAATACTAGTCCCTTTGTTAGTGTCATCTTATTCAATTCTACCATAAAAGAATCTGTAAAGGGGTGAAAAAGTCGGATAAGTCAGACTAATAATAAAAAGACTCTGTAGGCTGAACTGCAATTACCGGCCAATACTGGAGGCTCCATCAGTTAAGTGATGACTGTCTGAAGTTTGAACCCCAGCAAAGTCAAACTGTTCTGGGGAATTAAGCTATTGAGTTTCTTTAGGACTTACAACTATAATTTTTTTGTTATTTTAAAAGCGTTTTATAGTAAGGCACCACAAATCTCACTTTAATATAATATATACAAGTATATGTGTGAGTGTATGTATGTATGTATGAAGATAGATTTTCTTCTGGAGGTATGCACCTAACGCCCGCCCTTGTGCCAAGCGTTATCACCCCGCATGGGGTAATGACGATTGTCTGTTGCCGTGTCCGTAAACTTGCCGTACAGACAATGCGCAAGTGTCTGTATGGCAAGTGTACGAACACGGCACCAGAAGAATAAACCTCACCGCCGTTTTTTTGGTTTATTGTCGGTGGCCAACTTGGTTGTGGCATCGGGGACGCACTGCGCACTGGAACACACTGCGCACTGGGACGTCCCTGCCCACAACAAAGATGGCTGCCACATGTGGGCAAAAAGGTGCCAGGTGAGTACTTGCACCTTTTTGCACAGAAAAAAAGCACTTTAAAAGTAGCGCTCCATGATGTTTTTATATATAAATTGAAGTGATCATGGTGGTGCCTAAAAAGTAATTTTTTTTAACTTTCTTATCTATTGATATTAGGATGTGGAACTGTCTAAACCCCCTATGCATCCTTGTTACTAGTGCTCCTTGATGTACCTGCAGTTTCCTTTGTCGCTGCCTTGGCTCTTTCTCTTGTAGATGCCTCTCGCTTTCGCTTCTCAGCTTTCATCAGAATATAGCATTATACAGCATACAAAACTTCCTGTATATATCATAGATAAGTATGCATATACAGATTAGCATAGACTAGCAATGCACTACAGCGCCATCTACAACTCAAAATACATAATTACACAAGTAGTACAATCATATACACTGAGTGGCCAGATTATTATGACCACCCCATCAGTACTTCGTTGGGCCACGAGATGACTCCACGAGATAACTTTGTTGGGCCGCCTTGTGACTCCACGAGATGTTGAAAGGTGATGTGAGGAATCTTTGGGAAGTGCCTGTTTTGGAATGAGATGTTGAAAGGTGATGTGAGGAATCTGACACTGCACTGTTGCCCTTCTGTTGTCTTGTACCAGTCTTGCCACTCTCCGTTCTGCCCTAACATTGACTAATCGCTGACGGCCACAATTCGCACGTTCAGACCCAGATTTTCGGCTGACAGTCCAGTCTTTAAACACTTTAACAACAGCTGCTCTTGAACATTTAACAATTCTGCTGTTTTGCTGATACTCGCTCCATGGCGCGAGCGCCAACAATCATCCTACGTTCAAAGGCTGTTAAATAGCGTTGTTTACCCATATCTTCAGAAAAAAATCACTTCTGTCGTGGTAAACAACCTGCTTCCCTATTTATAATGGTCTGGCCGTCTAGCAACTTCAGCGCAAAATTATAGCTAATTATAGATAATTTGCCTACAAACGTCAGGTGGTCATAATAATCTGGCCACTCAGTGTCTATGCTGTTGCGTTTCCAACAGTGGCTACTATGGGGCCTAGGGTAGGAGGGGGCCCCATTAGTGGGGCTGATTAGGTAAAATAAACTGTCAAGTTTCTAGTATAGCAGGGCTGAAGTCAGACGTTGGGATGGTCTTGTCACAGATCACCCTTCCTGCAGTAAGAAGCATTTGCTTATCTATCTTAGCATTACAGACTTAGCACTACAGACTGAAATTAACTCTGTATGCCTAATACAGTCACAAATCACAGAGTTTCACCTCTGCTAAAACCTTATTGGAGGGCTGAGATTTGCGGTTCTACAAAAAAAATTTGATGACGCTAGCGTTTTAAAAAGTCTGTATAAGGGTTGGAGTGTGTACCAGTAGGGTTGCCACCCTTCCGGGATTCACGCAGACAGTCCAAGTTTGGAATCCTGTGATGGGTGCCAGCCCACCTCACACCCCCAGGCACATTATTCAAACTGGACTTGTGGCTAGAAAGCCGCAGATGTACATCCCCCGTGGCGGGCGCCAGTCGGTGCTGTCACTTCAGTTCCTCGACTCTCCCTCCCTCTGTTTTTTTTCTCTGCGGCTAGTACTAGGTGGGAAGAAGTTAATTTAGAAAGAGAGGGAGAAATTATCCTCCAGCAGCTGGCTCCACTATGCGCTTTCGTCTGGGACTGCCCTGCTCACTGACTGAGTCTTACACTCTATTAACAGTTATTTATTAAATTAAATATCAATTGAAAAGGGGGAGGGGGGTTAGTATAGCACATAAAACATGCCCCCATAAAAAAATGCCCCAGGTAACCTGTGACATCTTTTGTGGGGGCATCTTTTATGTGCAATAGTACGTATCGTTCAATACAGATGTCACCAGCACTAAGATTCCATGTTAGTGCAAAATTTTATTGATAGTTGTCATTCAAACGACAAGCACTTTAAGGGTTCCCTTCATCAGCCACAGAAATTACATTGCATAAAAGTACCAAAAACTTTATATAGACATTCTAGTATTCTAGCTCTACAAATGGGCAGAACTGAATTACAAGATTCACAACTATAAATTCTAAATAATAAATAAATATATTTAAGGAGGTTTACTACAAAGATTAGAAACTTCAAACATTGAGCAGATTCACAAAACTGAATCCAGGTCGATTTACTTATGCCTATCGTCCAGCTAAAATATTGTCTGATGGGGCAGTAATGCATACTAATGTGTTACTTACCACTCAAAAGCAATACAATTTTCAGTCTAAATTCACCCTTTCATGAAGAGGCACACGTTTTCTAGTATACATAAACATTTATATTACTATATATATTACTCCTTGATGTTTCTTCTTTGCAGACACAGACCATACATAAACAGATCAACCTATGCTATTTCTACAGCTAGGACCATTTAGAACATGGGAGACTCTCTTTAGTAAGGAAGACTACAAGGGAGACCTTATTCAGGTACACTGTAGAATATAACAGCATAGATTTCAAATTTCCCCTTTTGATAGGGCATTCCTATTTTTTTAATTCTGCCTCAGAATATGCCGTCAGGCAGGGGGCAGCAGATATGTTTCCAAAGCATCTCACAAAGAAACCAACCATTTCTGTTCTTTAGAAAATTGTACTTCCAATTTCACAATGCAATTGCAAATGCTGGCAACACACACACACACACACACACACATACATATTTTCATTCAACACAGACTTTTTACCCTAAATACCAAAACCATTTATCCTTGGGAAACTTCTGCCTGCCGAGAAGAACATTAAATATACATGGATATTAATAATGTTGTTTGACATGTAAAATGTCAGGACATTTGCTTTGTGTTGATCATTTTATGCACGTTACAAGGCTGGCAAATTTCACATATACATTTTGATTAATGGTGAACTAGGACTGTCAAGACATTTGGATTGACTGATCTTTCTTTAATAATGTAAAGGTACAAAAAGTAAGAAAAAATCAAATAAAGTCACCCATTAAGAACTAAAATGTTCACATGAAACATGTAACAAATGCTGTTAGGTAACATCTTGCTCTATCTCTAGAGAAAAAAGAAAGATAGACAAATAGATAGACAGAAAGATATACACACTCATTTAAAAAAAAACTTAGGTCTAATGGTTTCACTTTATAATGTCATTATATTGGGCAATTCCACAGTTCCTTCATCTTTATGCTGATGTCAGACAAGCAATCGTGTTGCTAACAGACCAATTATCTTTTCCCATGAAGTCACTTCCTAGCTAGCCAGACCAGTCAGAGGCTTCTATATTGCTTCTCCCTCGATAGTGATATTTTGTAGCCTACTGTGCAAGAGAGGGAGCAACTCCATTAGAGTAAATGGAAGCACTTTCTGAGTCACTGATCTGAAACAAATGTGCATAACATGATTTTTCTCTCAGTGCATTTTTTTCTTTAAAGCTCTAAAGCCCATTATAAGCTAAAAAATACACTTCTTATAAGCAAAGTAATATAAGGAAGGGAATTTTAATATTGTTACTTGTTTAACATTGGGATGCAACAGAACTACTGATGATTTTTTTTTTGACAGATTGTGGTAGTGTTTAAATCTCTGTCATGATTTTAATTGTTGTCTGTAATGCCATTGGAGATGTTGTCATCAGGGCAGAAACTGAGGGTATATCTAAAATGTTGGAGTTGTCACCAGAACAGGAGTAGATGGTATATCGTTGAATGAAGTCAATTCTTTCACTGACAGCTGTCAAAAATGTGATTTGCTATGAGGAGATTTCCTGTTGTATGTCCAACTAGGAAATGAGGTGAAATTTCCCCAATTAGGGCACAGGCAACTATAAGCATCTGACAGAAGTTCTAACTCTTTAACGCTATCCAAATAAAATAAAATAAACTTTTAAAAATTCTGTGCCAAATTTTAAAAAGGAGGCAGAATAAACTAGATATTGGTATGGTATATGTATTGCTAATTTATAGAAACCAAGATTATCAGATGACAGATGTACAGACATGCCCTGGAACTCTGGCCATTCAAGTTTTGTCAGAAGGATGATCTATATTTCCAAATTATAGAGCTGCTCGATTACTTTCAGCCCTTTTTTTTTAGTAAAGAAGGAACGTTGACTGTAGCTTATAACTGTGTATACTTGAGCATTACTCATCATCACTAATTCTTATTTGCCAATGTACCTGCACCTGTATGTTCTCTGTTACTATGTGCAGCACCTCTTTTTTTCCTATTCCAGTTTTTCTTTGAATTTAGCATTTTGATTAAAAAGCCTCTTCAAAAGTTCATAACACAAAACAAATTCAGTTCTAGCAATGCAGATAAGATGAAAGTTTCAAAAATGCCCATTATAATTTACGCTTTTGGACCATTCATGTGAAGTGAGGGTATTTGCAATCTTCAATTGGCAGAAACGAAATTTCAGATTGACTGACGTAACTTTACCAAGGGGTTTTGCTCTTGCCTAATTGAGAGGATGCGTTCATTCGCTGTAAATTCCTTTATTTGATGGCCAAACCATAAACAATGCTGGCAAGCGATAAGAAGCAGGGAATGAGTTAAGCCCTTCGTTTCTGGCATATCTTGGAGCATTCTAACTCATGTCTTAACACATTCTGCAAACAAAGCACATCTTTGGCCTTGCAACAGACATGCTTTGTTTCTATGCTGATGGAATTCATTTAAAAAAAACATACAGAATAGTTATTTTATGTGTAAAATATGCAATTTCAAAACATAACTACACAGACAAGAAAGAAAGCAGAGTTACTTGAAAGAGTCAGTTATTGAGAAAATTGCAATGTTTAGCATTGTAGATTACTGAAACATTCATGAGAGGTCTATTTAGTAATGCTTCATGTGCATTTCAGACATCTTCTGGTTAGGCTCCGGTTTTATGTGGATTCTTTTTTGTATAATTCCCCACCCTCTAGTGCTCCCTGCTTCATAAATAGCATCCTGTTAGGGAGAGCACAGGGATCAAATTTTCTCTGGGGACAAAATCATCTGAGTATCAAATGGTGGAGTTCTTTTCATGATCTGGATAGCTTCATAGCTTCAGGGAGATGTAAAGCAGATACAATGTTGCAAGCCAGACTTTACTTCTCATCTTTAGTAATTGTAGACCTAATTAAGAAACCTGCTAATGCATTGCAGGATTTAAACATGGCACCTTTAATCGCTATCCAAATTTTTTGTAGGTTATGGATAGCATGGGGAAGAGTAAAATTTGTGTTTTTAATTCTGTCTGTGACCACATGAGGGAGATTTAATTTCACTTCCTGTTGCTGTGGGACAACAAATGGGGGGAACAGTTCTCACCAGGATAAGAAGGCACAGATAGCAATAAAAACATTGTAAAAATGTTGAATCCTTCCTCACACTACTAACATTTGTTTTTTCCGTGTACCCATAGGAAAACATTCCTGTCCCAACAGGAAGTGAGGTGAAAACTCCCCAGCAGAGACACATACATCAATAAAGGCCTAATCCTTGCTCTATCCAAAGCAAAGTTGACTGAGTTGGTTGGCTGAGTTGGACTCTACAACAGATTCAGTTCATGAAACTTTACACAAAGATAAGCATCCTTGTGTCAGTCATGTAACTGTAATTTCTATAGTTTTGTTTTTTTACTCATCTGCAAAATAGTCAGTCAGTTTTTTTTTTAAATATGGAACGGTTAACGAATTTGCGTGTCATCTCGCACAGGGGCCATGTTAAATCTTCTCTGTATCATTACAATTTTAATATATGTCCTGCCGAAGCGAGGACATTTGTCAGTTTAAAAAAAAATAAGAATCCTTGTGTTTTAGCATTGTGAAGTCTGAGCTTAAGCCTGAGCCTCTTAGCATTATAATAACTGTATACCTGTGTTAGTGTCTTTATTGTAGAAAATATCTAATTAGTATAACTAATGGCAAAACCTTCTTTTTTTTTTTATTTGGATAGGGTAAACCTGTCAGGTTTTTATTGTTGTTTGTGTCCCCATTCCCATTAGGGAGATTCACTCTCTCTAATTGCACTGATCACCAGTGTCCCTAAGAATGAAAGTGAAGTTAAATCCCAAATTTTAAACTGCCACCAGAACAGGAATAGAAGGAGGATCTTCTAATGGGGGCACTTGAGCCATTGATAACTCTATAAGAGGGGACTTATCTTACATTGGAAAGATATCCTCTCACTTGCTGTTGAGTCTTCATAGTTACATAGCTAGCCAGGTTGAAAAAAGACACATGTCCATCGAGTTCAACCTATAGAGATATTTTTTTTAAATTAAAAAAAGGAGAAAAGCCTAAACAGAATGCTATGCCCACAGTTACCCCCTGTTGATCCAGAGGAGGGAAAAAAAACCCTATAAAGCATGGTTCAATTTGCTCCAAAAGAGCAAACAAGTCCCTTTCTGATCCCATAAGGCAATCGGATATTCCCTGGATCAACAATCTCTGATGCTTAAAGGGTTATTAAACCCTCAGCTTTTTTTGCATATATCTACTGCTAGCAAGCAAAAAGTTTAAACTTACTGCTATCTTTGCCGCACGTTCTGAAAAATCTCGGGAGGCCGCAAAGGATCTTGGGGCAGGCACATGCGCAGTTCAGATTTTCAGCCGGGAAACAAGAAGAGACACAAGGTAAATCTATGGACGCGTGTGCCCGCATGCAGACACCGTGGGACAGGAAGTGTTAGCAAGCACAGAGGAGTCAGCCCTGGATCGGAGACCCGCAGCAGCACTGGAGAAAAGGCTGAAAATGACAGGAAAGAAGAAGATCGGATTAAGAGACATCATGTAAGGTAAGTGCTGACATTAACATTAGGGGGAGGGAAAACAAAATCTACTTTAATGTCACTTTAATATACCTATAATAACTCAATATCCAGTAATATTCTGTGCATTTAGGAATACATCCAGATTTTTTTTTAAACAGTAATTGAATGGAAATCTCTCTAATGAGACACAGGCTGCAAAAACAGAAAACTAAACCCAAACATACAGCAGTTTTAACTTTCTCCTACTCTATCCAAAATGAAAATCAAAAAAAGTGTTGGCTTTAGATATACTTTAGACATTAAAATAGTTAAATATCCCCAATCTTTTCAAATTATGGTGATAGGTCAGGTGAAGTGTTATGTTTTACTACCACATTAACAGATATGATGTAGGGCCTGCATTTAAAGAAGAACTGCAGGCAATTTTTTTTAGCCCTTGCAGTGCTGCTACCCCATGCACTGCAAGGGTTAAGTGCTTGTTTTTGTCTAGGGAGAAAAATAAAAACGTTATCCTTGGAGCCGGCTTGTCCTTAGACCAGAAAAGAAATAGACACCGGCACTCCAATAATAAATCGATTACGTCTATTTATTGACGTACATCAAAAGCAAAATAACACACTTAGTGCGACGTTTCGGGGACACACAGGAACCCCTTCATCAGGCAAAACAAGATTTATTATTGGAGTGCCGGTGTCTATTTCTTTTCTGCATTACTTTGACGGTGGCCATCCGTCGACTACTGAGCACCCAGGATACTTTGTTGGACGTGCGGTCAGGAGTGCAATGGGTACATGGACTGTTGTCCTTAGACCAGTCCCTTCTGCCTCACTCCACCTCTGCTGCACCTGTTTAAGGTCCCCAAGTCCTCACATTCTATACACAGTGATTAGGTTGTGAGGACGTCAAGAGACATACCATCACTGTAGCCCAGGAGGGGACAGGCAGGAGTCAGCGCTATGACGGCCGGCTCCAAGGTTCGAGTGAGTACTTTTTACTTTCCTCCCTAGATGAAAACGAGCAGTTAACCCTTGCAGTGCAGGGGTAGCCCCATTGCAAGGGTTAATAAAAATGTTGCCCAGACTTCTTTAACTGGGTGCATCCTTGACTTTTAGTTTTATGCTACATTCTTTGAACCCGGATCTTTGTGGCAGACAAGTTTGTAATTCACATAAATTGTGTTTTGTATGTCAAAAAAGATTTACTTTATGTATTTCCTGGTGACTTAATACATAAGAAAGCAATAAAATGAGATAATACAACAAGGGCCAGAGTCACTCCCTTTATATTGTTGACAAAGTATACTCACTTCATAGGACCATTATAGGGTCACAGTCAGGACATCTCCATGTAGATGCACTGGATCCAGTCTGCTCTCAGTGGCTCTGGAAAGGGATATAATGGAAGGAGCAAAGTGAGATGATGAGGGACCAAAAGGTAAAAAGCATGGAAGGTAGATTGTACTACCCTCCCTCCCCCTTTTTTATTTATGTTCCATCTGCAGTGACAGAATTTGGTAACTGGCACCTATTTCCTCAAAGCCTCTTATTAACAGAGAAATGGTAATAGTGAAGTGTACTTATGGTTTTCCTCTAGCATTTTGCTTTCTGTTGGTGCTAAAGGCAGACAGAGAAAGATGTCCATCTCTGCTTCTGCAGTCATTCAATTCTGTCATTTCAAAGTAACTAGTGCAAATAGGGTTTTGTTCAACTAGACAGTTTAAACCCCATAATGTCGGATTGAAAACATAAGTTCATGCATCAACTAAGACAGCCAAAGAAATGAAGCATGCCCATGCAAAGCCTGACCTACAGAAGAATAAGGAGTGGTGTGGCTGGAGGAGAAAATTCTAAGAGGCACTGAGACATGCTATTTGTGCAAGCAGATGACATTAAACATGCGTTTCTGCAATGCACTTATATTGGGTGTTCTGTGTTCGGTTAGAGGACATAAGGCTCCTTGGTAGTTTATGTAAAGGGATCAAAGGCATAGTAATGGGTTAGAAGAAGGGAGCATTACAGACTGCACCTCAGCGTGAAAACAGGTGGTAAATGCTTTGCTTAGGAGTGAATACGTACCAAGTTCAAGATCAACATCATTGTTTAAGTATTTCATTTGGGGCTATCTTGTACCAAAAACATAAAAAAAATCCACAGCACCAACATAATCATACTTTTAATTATTCGCAAGCTGATTAATTCACTTTGTTCAGGGTTTGACCTGGATGCTGTTGATTTCAATAAGGAAGAGATTCACAAACCTTTGCTGGTTGGTTAGCACAATAAATGTTATCCATTTTCACACTGCATTTGCTTTAAAGCCCAATTGTAACTGAATTCAGGATGTAGCAAACTGGTAAGTATTGCATATCTCCCCGTTTTTTAATCACTCTGTAGCCCCAGCTGAAAAGCCCCTTGCCTTGCAGTATTCTTCAAAGAAGAACAGCAATCCATCAGCAATGCTTGATCATTAAATTGGATAGCTGTAAGTTTAATACTGCAGCGGGCATGTTGGACCGATACAGAACACTGCACTCACACAGAGCACAGTGGTCCTTCCGTCTCTGCAGAATACTTCAAGGTAATAGACTTTTTGCCTGGGGCTTAGCCACGAGTAACACAAACAAAACAAAAAGGTGAGACAGAAAACTGCAGACAGTGCTAGAGGGAGACCTTGAGGATTGGCCAAACATTAGAGCCAATATCTGCAGACAGAGCCAAAATGCAGTACCAAATTGCAAAGCAGGAATGGCGTAAAGAAAGGCTGGAGGAATGTAGTTGGGATCAAATTGAAGGTTATGGCAGGCAGAAGACAAAGAACAATTAGTTCAGCTTGGAAGCAAACAGAATTTCATGTATCCAAGGGTGACAAAAGAGAAGGGAGATTGCGAGACTGATGACAGGTAGCAAAACACAAAGGCAATCTGCATGGTAGTATTCACATACCTCTCGATTAGTGATTGATTGATTAGTGATTGAGTTCAGGTATATAACATGACCAGAACGCAGTGCTAAATACTGTCCTTCAGGTGTCACAGGCAAACATCTGGATAGTTTGAACACTTCAGTAACACTGCAATGGGTAAAAAGCAGTGGGCTGATCATTACAGTTCTACATTCCCTCCTATTATGTCCAAATTTCTACCTAATTCCCCATACAAATGTAGATTTATTATATATTTTTTATACATTCCTGCCAGCTATCGCTTATAATCTATACATATTTTTGAATGTGGTCCCATAACAATCCATAAAACATCTTTCTCAATCCATTATATTGACATTATTGTGTGCAAATAATATGTTCAAATTTGCACAGTTCATGAAAAAAAAAAAGACAATACAGTTTAAAGTTCATAAGATGCCTGATCAGCCTTGTGCAATCTCATCAACTCCTTCCCTTCCCTTTTCTCAAATGTCTTCACAGACTTATTAGTTAATCATGCTATTTTTCTATCTTACCATTGCAAAATAGCTCTGAATTCAGGCTTTATGTGGGAGAGAGCAATTTAAATGCATGACCTATGATATTCAGAATGAATGCATTATAGTGGGATGCACTAAGTGAATGGCATTTGATGTCAAGTGCAAAGTGGCAAGTATCACATCTGCATGTACAGCTCTCTTGTTTTGCATATCTGAATCTGGAATTTATGAAAAGGTTATTTTATTTTTCTAACACCTAGTGTTTGTCTTACCCCAGAAGAATTACTTGTGTTCAAGAAGCATCCTATTAGTCCCACTTTAAGTTATTTTGATGGTTAACCTTTTATTCAATTAGCGTTCTGCTTCATTGAGCTCACATTTAGAAACATTTTGCTGAGTACTGATTATCCTTTCTGTTTCACATCTTGATTTTTGTCTCCTGTGCTCACCACTTATTGATCTAATTTGGCTCTGGTGACAGTGTCCTAAACATTTATGCTCTTTCTTTTTCCCATTGATAATTTTTTCCCAGGGTCTATTGAGGTTTTTAAAAATTCCCTTACTTATAAATAGGTTTGCTTATAGTAAAAAATTAAATGCTTCAGTATTTGTATTAAAACTGAATATGTTGATGGATTTGGAACTTGCTAGAAAATCACTGTGTGATTTTTCGCACATCCTTAGTATTTTAGAGATGCAGAGATTGCAGCCATATTATTGCCTAAATGTTGCTGGCTGTAGGCGCATCTGAAGTTTGCCAGGGGGGGGATGCATGATGACAGTCTAACCTCATGTTCCACATTAAGCTTAATGGCACAGTGGTGAAAATTAAATCAAACTGAAATTGAGCAAAACAAAGACTACTTTTGATGTGTGCTTGTTTATGTGTGACTCAAAGTTCAGCAAATCCAGCAGACATAAAAGAGTAAACATATGGCCTAGCAATTAAAAAGATGTGCAAAAGTGAAGCTTTAGTTTTGGATGAAGCAATGAAAATTTGTGGCCAAGCAGCGGTGGAGAAAAAGAGCTGAAATGCAATATCTATGGAACGTTAACAGGTTCAAATGTTGATTTGACACAAAAGAAAAAAGTATACTTGAAATGGGCTTCAAATAGAGACTACAGGTGGCTATTTCAAAACAAGTTACACAGGCCCAGTCCCCTGCTGCCACCATTAAGAAGCCTGTTCTAAGAAAAGCCATCAATGCAGTGGGCACTCATATAGACAGGACGTGACTGCAGAGGCCACAGAAGATCAACATCACTGATATGTAAGAAAGGACGCAAAAAAAAAGTGAAAGTGAGCATTTAATTTTGATAAATGTCAGTCATTTATGATACACAATGCTTTAGAAAGCTAAATATCATTCACTTATACTCTCTACTTTAAAAGCAACTAGGAAATACTGCTAACCTGGAGGAACCATTAGTTTAAAGCTAGTGATTTCTGTCCAGCCTATCTCTTTCTTCTGCATAATAATCACAAAGCAAATGATTTCAGATCAGTAAACTCTGACAAGTGCATTTACTTCATATAAACGTTTTATAGGCTTAAAATATGATTTTTCTTCATGGAAAAACAAAGAAAAAACACTTATCACTCTTTTCACCTTTATTTAGTAGCTTTATTTCAACTTTACGTTACAAATAGAACTTTAATCCAGTATTACGAATAATAAATAACTTTTATTAAAGTTTCAGGAAGTATAAGGCGTATTAACTAAAGAAGCTGAAAGAATACCCATGTAGCTAAAAAAAGCAAGGTGTTTATTACAAATAACACAACGCTCACTGCAGTCTGAGTTATTCTCAGAACTGCTGAAGCAGTTAGCTATCATGTCCCTTGAAAAAAAACTACATTGGACCCTGAATCAATGGCTATCTACAGACCTATAGATATCTTACCATCTTATTAAAAGTAATTGATGAGACTATTCTTCACCAGCTGGATACCTTCCAGTCAGGAGTAAGGATATAATACACTACTGAAACAGCACAAAAGAGACAAGGACGAGTCCTATATCCTGATTCTCTTGGACCTTTCTTTTACATTTGATACTGCAGCTTATTCATTTAGATGATACAAGAACATTACAGCTTTCACTTAGTTCCTCTGGCAAGTCATGATGAGTTTATCTAGGGAGCCCAGTTGTCACTTACCTGGCTGGAGACTGGTTGGATGGGGAGGCTCCCCTTGCACCTTGTGTCCCCCAAACTCTGAGGATGAGAACAGAGCCTGAGAAACAGCAAGTAGCACAGGTGCCAGTGGATGGGGCAACACCGTGCCAGACATGAAAAAAGTATTGATAAGGAGCTGCCTGCTAGGCAGAAAGCAATCTATGTGGGGGAATTTCCAGAACAGAACACTGTAAGCATTCTTTGAGGTTAGGGAGACACCTGGGAAAAACAACCCAGTAATATTTTTTTTTGGATTTACCATAAAGATTCTTCATAAAGATTTTATCTTGTTGAAGAAAATTAAATCTATCTCAGACAACTCAGACAACATTCTGCTTCTACAACAAAAAATAAATTTTTTTTAATGTATTTTGATTCAGCAACAAACCCTTCTCATGCCCTTTTTCTGATTTCAGTTGCTGCAAAGTCCATTGCAGTTACTTTGCAACTCAATGTCTGAAAAAACAACAGCACATATTATAAACTTAAGCCGCGATTCCGCCCGTGCATCCGGACACTAAAACAGCCAAGTGTAGTGTATCTAAAAAAAAGGTACATATACCTTTTTTTCTGTGGTTGCCATGTGAATGTACCCCATTGATATCATTGTCTGCAATTGTGCACGACCAAGCGATCCCGGGACACGTGTCCCGGATCGGTCAGGTCTGCACCGGGCCTAACCCTAGCAGTGGGGCTACCCCTGCACTGCAAGGATTAAGTGCTCATTTATGTTTAGATTTAAAAAAAACTAAGTCATACTCACCTGAAGATCATTGCCAGCTTGCTCTTAGACCAGTCCTTTAAGCTTCTCTTCTCTTCCGCTACAGCATTGGAATCTTCCTCAGTGTCCTCGTCTATACTGGCCAATAAGTGGAGGATTTTCCTGAAGTTCTTTACAAATGGTTCCAAAAAATGTGGACAACATAGTCAAGAGTGCCTGTGTTCTACACAATTTTGTGCGCCAAACGCAGGGATATAGTTTTGAGGGCTCTCTTGCCCATGACCTGGAGAATGCTAGCTGGTGCAAGGGACCAAGCACCCATGAGGCCTGGAATGGTATTGGAAGATTTGCCAATGATTTTGTTTCACCAGAAGGCGAGCTGACATGGCAACATGTAAGAGTTTAAAACTCAAGCCATTGTAATGTCCTTATTATGTTTGTAGAAAATCACTATCAGCTCAAATCAAATATTTGTCCTTTTCAGAGTGTGGAATAAAAAATGTTTGTTGTTTAGCATCAATACTTCTCTGTTCTCCTTATTGCTGATATACTTTTAATTCTAGTTTGGATGTGCGCTGTGCAATGTATTGCAAGTATTTGTGTGTTGTAGCGTAAGTTGGAAAGCCACAAAAATGATGTCCAATGTATGTCAATGTCTGACAATTATGTCCAGGTTGTAAGTACCTGACTAGAAGCTGTCCTCTTGCTGGCAACATGCTGGCTGTGTGCAGACAGGAAATGGCATCTGCACCTGCTCTGTTTACTCAAGCTATGATTCCCCAGTGGTTTTGGGGATTGTAAAACCTCCTATGCCTCTCCAAAAACACCTGTGTAATGCTTCTTAAATGCCTGAAAAATGCTATAGGAGCATTGGCCGAGCATTTGAGGGGAGTTTCAATATACTTCAATAAAGGCATTTGTCCAGCGGCAATGCCTCCAGAATGCGACATGCACTCTATTTTTTAACACACAGCAACACATACAACGCTAAGGCGCATGTGTGAAGTGCACTGGGCGCTTGCTCTTACATTATACCACATGAGCGTTACTAAGTGGCAGAGAGGCTTTGAAAAACGCTTCTCCAATGCCTGATTTTAACACGCGTGTGAAAGAGGCCTAAAAGTGTAAAAACGACTTTTCCCTTTATCCTAGCCTTGTCACACTTATTTTTTTGCAACATTTTATCCTCCTGTTCTTAGTGTAACATAATAGAATGGATGGCAACTTGGAGTCTCTAGAAGACAGGCATACATATAAAAAAATTTTTTTTAAAACAAAACAACCAAATGTGTTAAGATATATTCAATGCAGCCCTAAGCAAAGCGTTGATACAGTTATGCACCGAATGAAATAAATGAAAATAAAATCATGAAAAAATTGGAGACTGTGACTTAAACGTATGTCTGGCCCAGATTTTGGTCGCCAGACTCTAACAGAGTTTGCCCTACATTTTCTTCAAGCTTCAGAACATAAAAGCTTTGGCTCTGTTTCTGTTTCTTTTTTTTTAATTAAGAGAAGTCTTACAATTTTCTCTTTTTTCAATCTGCTCATCTCTCAAACACCGAACCTTGAAATGGGTGCTATGACGGATTTGATTGTCTCTTGATTATCTTTGAAAAAAAAGGTGGCTGAGACTGGAAAACAGGAAATAAAACTTTTTTAAAAACGGCAAACTTGAAACAGATGGCTATGGCATTGCATAAGGTAAACTTCAAGAGGTTGTTTGAACACAGTTTGCGCAGGTTTGCTGGAAATATTCCAAAAACAGCTTTTAAGCAACCAAGAGAAAAAACAGCCCATGAGGAAAAACACAATTTGCAGCGCATATGTTATGCAGTGGTCAGTATTATTAGGACAGACGGTAAATGTGTTCAATAATATATCAAACGACTGCATTAGGGACTCAACAAGTACATTTACCAGTCTGAATGCTTATACCTTGCTTAAGTGTTTAATTTACACTTGGGATTGCAGTGGCAATGATTTTGTAGCCATTCTTAATTTTGGTGTAAAAGGAAAATATATATATATGTAGTCATATGTAAAAAGAGAACAATGATTTATTGTAACTCAGATAATTTTTAAAGCAGTATGCATAAACTGCAGTTTGGTTGGCCATGCACGTAAATATAACTACAGATCTGGAGATTCAGAAACCATGGTAGACTTATACATACTTCAAGAACAATATAAATTACAGTACTGTATTCTATACCATTTTCTGCATTAGGGTACCTACTTAGAAAAGGGGGGAAGAAGTGAAGTTGCTTGTTGGCTTTTGTAGCTAGAAATTATGGCAGCTAGGCAATAGAGCAGCTACAGATTGTGGTGGTAGTACTGTCAGTTATGGAGAATTACGTCTTTACCCAGACCTAAAGATGTAATTAACACTTGCTTTACCCATTAGGAATCATAGTAATAAGTAGTTATGTTTTAGTAATAAAACATTAATAAAGTAGTAGTTATAAAAGTTAAATGTTCAGTATACAGATTATTATAATATGATGATCTCTAAATTCAAAACATATATCATCCCGAGAAGAAGTATTCCATTCATGTAATATCTGCCTTTGGACCTTTAAGCTGATTTTAGAGTGCAGCTCCCTATGTCCCCCTATACCTTTCCAAACCTGCACAAAGATATTTAGTAAGTGATCTTTTAGTGAAGATGGCAAGAGAAAAACCTAAAGTCTTTCTGAGAAGCTGTGTTCCATTCCTGTAAATGCTCCAATGGACTTTGATGCAGAACTAATAATCCATAACTTCCTTCAGCACCCAAGGGTTTGCAGATGCTTTTTCTGGACTCATAAGCAATTCACATTTTAAACTGGTCCACATAGCAAGCACAGAAAATATTTGCATTAGTACTAAAAAATTACTATTTGCACAATGGATACCATTTTATATAATGTAGAAATGCTACATTTAAAAGAAACTTCCATTGTGTGCAATATTCCATGATTTAAAGAGAAAATATTCAATAACATTTTTTACAGAAAATAGAAAGGGAAATGGGCTCTCATGGGTATACTGTAAAACTTACATTTGAAAGTAAAAAACTTTCAGTCAAAATTCCCAGTGGGTGTTTCATCCAACTGAAAGCTCTAACATTTATGCAGCATAATGCATTCAAAGTGTTCCTACACTGAAGCCTGATCATTAATAGAAGCAGTACAGACTTTTATTTGCTTTGAATGTACACAATTCATTGGTTCCAAGTTTCATATATTCTAAAGTCATAGTTTCTACCTTTTTTAAACCTTTTTTTAAATAGTCATTTGTCAATTTATGGTGTATGGTCTGTGACCCTTTGTCTGGATTTTATCGATTAGCACAAAATAAACATAAAAAAACAAAAAACGAATTATACAGTGAATAGTTGAAAAAAATTTCTGCCATCAGTTTGCCCATTCTGTTAGCGGGATAGAGCCACCAGTTTACTGTTTTTCATTCTATAGTTAATAATAAAAAAAAGTGTGTCACCTCCTCCAAAGGATACCAGTCGATATAGCATGCATACAGGCTGAGGTCCTTATAGCAAGAAGACTGTGAGAGTTCAGGGACACTTTCAGCTTTATTTAATAAAGATGGTCAGGTATTCAGTGCACTAACCCATAGAAGCCAATCAGAATGCACCATGTACCAATCTTGCTTAAACAGTGGGCATTCTGATAAACTGCATGTAAAAAATTAACACTTAAAAACTAGCAGATTTTGTTTTTTTTATGAATAAGACCTTAAGGCATTTAGGCTGGGATACATAAGAACTTTGCCCTGTTTTAACGTGTATCCTTTTTCCATAACCATGCATTTTGCATCTTAACAGACATAAACGTGCAGAAAGCAGGTCTGTTCTAAGCATGCCTACTTTTACTACTACAACTGTGCCCTTATAATTATCAGTGTGCGGTATGTTGAAGAACCAGGTATTTTTTACATTAAAAATAAAGCGCTTCCTGGGAAAATATTTAAAATGGTTGTTGGTCAATTTGACTATATTAGATATTTACTACTACTATTTTACTGGGTTCTGCTTTTTAGAGCTTGTATAGAGCTTGTAATCCTGGCTGCATATTGGAGCACAGACACAGAGAAAAGATTGATGTAAATACAGCCTGGTGCAGCGGAGATGCAGGCAGGGTAAAGTGGGACTGGGCTGCATCTGTGGCCTGATTTTAGTATAATCAGGGCCGGATTTACTCTCCCTGCTGCCCCAAGGCCAGGTTCTGCAATGTGCCACCCTCCCTGCAACCCCCCACCCCTACACACATCAATGGAGAATGGCAACCGGATGGCAGGGGCGGCAGGGTTAGTTTAATTTTTTTATTGTTTCTTTATTTTTTTACATTTATTATCACTTTTTTATATTTTTTATTTTACCTTTTTTAAACTTGTATTTATCTTATTGTTTGCATTTTTATTTTTTAGAATGTGTTATCTTATTATTGTTTTTTTAATGATTATTTTCTTATTATTTATTTTTTTCAAAATTCTTATTATTTTATACTTTTTAATCACCTTTTTCTTTTTTTATTTAATTATTACTTATTAGTTTCTACTTATATTTTATTTATATTCATTTGATACATTTTTTTCACTTAACTTTATTGCTATCACACAGAAGCTAACATGCACCTGTGTGACAGAATTTGGAGGTGACAGGTTTTCTTTATTGACCCTGCCACCTCCAATACAGGAGTTCTAGCACAGCACTGTGCTGGAAATCCTGTGACAAGTGAGAGTGGAAGAGCACTGCTCTCCCCTCTCACTGTGTACACAGAGCGTCAGGGTTACTTTTAACCCTGCCACTCTGCTCACCGCATTGGCTGTCAGTGAAGAGACAGACTTGGCGACGGAGCCCTGAATACGGAGCCAGCGAGGAGAGAGGTAAGTGCAGGGGGGGGGGGACAAACGAACAAGCGCCGGCTTCCTCGTGCTACATTTAGCCCTGCTTTCCCAAAGTAGGGCTAAATGCTGAAAGCAACTTGCCGCCCGGCACCCGGAACATGCAGTCGGGGATTCCACAGACGCTGCCGCCCCTCTGCGCCCTATTCCCCCCGAGGCCGGGCCTCGGTGGCCTTGTGGGGAATCCAGGCCTGAGTATAATAGTTAAGGATCGGGGGAATGACATACAGGGTTTTGTATAATAAGGTATACCTGCCCTTTTAAAGTGTAACTAAAACACTTACAACGTTTGGGCCCCCAGGAGCTTTGGCTATAATGTGTAAGCATGCTCAGCATGGTTCAGGGTTTGGAGTCTTTGGCCCTCTTGTTTGGTGGGGCTGTGGTGATGTAACTCTCATACATGCACACAGGAGTTACTTTGTCCTGGAAAAAACTTTCAGGCAGAGCAAAGCATTTATGACAGAAGAGGCATACAGAGACTTTGCTGTCATAGAAATGCTAGCTGTAAGGAATAAAACAAAAAAAAAAGTTTAGTAGCGCTTAAAGGGTGGGAAGTAGCATAAGAAGCAGGTGAATATGGGGCCTTACTGTAATATCACAGGTCTTCACATACAGTATTTAGCAATGTCCTGTCCCAGAGAAGGAGATCAGTCTATCATGTAATAATAATCTTAACTATGACCCGTCCGCCGAACGAAGGAAAACAGCTGGATTGGAGCCTTCTGGATGCGGGTGGGCATCTTAAGACATCCTTTGTGGCGGCGCCCACTCATGTGCGCCGCCTGGTCCTCACAAGCAGGAAACTGTCAGACTTTTAAACAGCCAGCGATGGCTGTTTACATACAAGCAGCCGGTAGAGACGCCCGATCGTTTATATGTAGTACCTTCGTGTGCGCTCACCTCTCCTCCGCTGTTGCTGTGATCCCGGGTTCCCAGTGCTTGGTACCTGATCTTGGATCAACATTGTGGCTCTGTGCAGGGAGAACGGAGTGAGTTCAGTACACAATCTCCCTCCGATCTCCTCCCTGTTCTGTAAATGCAGGAAGTGATGTTTACTACATCACTTCTACATTTAGCTGTCACTCTCCGGCTACATAACAATAAAGTTAAGTGCAAAAAAAAAGTAAAAACAAAAACATTAGTGGAAAAAAAAATGTACACAAAAAAACACAATTGTTTTTAAAAGTCCCCCACATACACGTGCAAAAGTGCGCCTATGTGCAAAAACGAGTATTGCACCCATTACGCCGCACATGTTTCATATCGCGAACGTCAGAGTGTAAGCAATAATTCTAGGGCCATCAATCAGTGATAACACTAAACTGATGAGCGGTAAAAGCTTTTAAAGCGTCGCCTAAGGGCAATTTTGGGTATGGTAGTTTTTTGCGATTTCGTGGGCGTGCGCAATTTTAGGATTGACGTGCTCGGTGTCTATTTACCTGACGTCAAGCAAAACAAATGACAAACGCACTCAACAATTTGTCACCAACTATACAGTAAGGTGCACACGAAATGGGCTTTAAACAGTAAACAGTAGAAAGCATCATGGCACACTCACAAGTCAGCATGTAAAACAACTTGTCTCACCACTAAGGTTAATAACAGAGGTTTGGATACACGTCTTCTGCAGAAAATGTGAAAGCCGCACAGCCGCACCAAGGCACCTCTTATAGTGCGGTCCTAACTCTAAACTATGAGAGTCTCCATCTTGGAGCACATGGGGGCAGAAGATTTCAAATTGGGTGCAGGTTTGTCAGGAGGTGTGGTGAGACAAGTTGTTTTACATGCTGACTTGTGAGTCAGCATGTCCGACCTCCCTCGGACATTCCTAAATCACTAAATTTCTAGTAGCCACCTCACAAAAGGTGTTTGGTTTATTATTATTATTGTTATACAGGATTTTTATAGCGCCAACAGTTTGCGCAGTGCTTTACAATAATGGGGTGATGGGGGCTACATTACCATAGAAGATCAGAAAAATTCATTAAATTCATTATTTGTGGACTTCTATCCAATGATGTGCCACCTCAGTCTTCCACTCTTTCTCTTCAGCCTCATGCCAGAGTGGCTTTAGAAACCAGTTGGCTTGTAGGAGCCAACTACCTAGAGTTCTACACCAATAGGTGAAATGTTAACTATTCCCTACTCTATTTAAAACTAAGAACTTGATGGTTTGGCTTTACAAACACTAACCATTTTGTTGTAAAGGTGAAAGTATTGCAATAATTCAGAAAACATGTGTTTTCTTCAAATAGCTAGTGAGATTAGGAGATTTTTTTAAAATTTCTCTTCACCATGGGTGTTTGCAACAAGCATAATTTGTTGTCTTTTTTTTAAATGTCAAGTGCCTAATTTAAAGAGGTAACTGGCATGTTTATATTCACCTGATTTATTCTGAACATAACCAATCTGTTTATAAGTTCACAAATCAAAGGGTATTGGTCAAAAACACCAATGGAGTTCAATCTATATTCATTCATTGCTATCAGTAAGAATTCTACAGGGGAAATTGTAACACTTCTTTCTCTCACGATATATACATTGTACATGCTATTCAGATTTACAGGGTGCCTTGTTGTCTGTAGTAAATCAGATTCACTCTTTTAAATGTTTTATTTCTATCATCATTGTTAACATTGCCTGTTTTCATTTCTATTGGTTGAGCTTATGATATTACCTTTTGCTTGTAATAAAATGTTTGCACTTGTTTGTGGATTGATATTTTGTTTCTTTAACCACTTTAGCCCCCAGGTCTTTTTCTGCCTAAGTCCATTTGAGTCCCCTTGCTGTGTTTTCATATTAGTAATGTCTCTGTTCTACAGGTTGTAATCTGTATTTTACATTGTTTTTTGTGACAGATAGGGATTTCATTTAGTAGAACATTTGGATACATATATTTGATATCCTTGGTTTTTATTGGGAATAAATAGTAAGAAGAACTAGAAAAAAAAAGAATTTTTCTGTAATTTTTCCCAGCAGTATATTTAAGTAAATTGCGCATCCTCATATATTTACTGCAAAATGTAATCAACAAAGTTTGCTGATTAAAATTATATCACACCAGTGTGACTTTTATGCAATGTAAATGTAAATTATATAAATGGTAAGGCTCAAAGTAAAAGTAAGGGGGACAAAAATAGTTTGTGGAAATTGTTAGTGTAATATTAGGGTAAGATTAAGTTGGGTTGACAAGGGCACAAATTAGCACAGCAGCTGCTTTCTCACAGGTTGGAAAATGCTAAAAAGTCATATTATATCACGTTCACGTATATGTGCATTTCATACTTGCACAGTGAATGCAAATGTCATCTAGATCTTCCGACATTGTTTTTTTATTTTTTTAAATTTCTTCATGATGTACAGCAGCAGATCATATCTAATAGTGATCTGTTGCTGGCTGCAATCAGCCAGCAATTGATCACTATCGCAGTGATCTACTGCTGGAGGGAAAGGTTAGACAGAGCTGCAACTCTGTACTAACAGGAAGCTCTGTGACATCACTCATGACATCACTGTGTTTACATTTGATTTTACACCACGTTTCTATGCAGTGATCTATAGAAGAAGATCAAACAAATGCACTGCGCTAATCAATAATCTTAATACGTGAATGATATAGTGCTAAAGTTTTTATTTAAAAAACGTTTAAAAACACTTACAAGATTTCCAGAGATTTTGCTTTTTCAAAAAATATTCCAATGTGTCATGAACAAGCCAGTCGAATAATCACACAATTAAAATCCTTCCAACTTAGCGTGTCCCAACCTCAGTGTGTGTCCACTTCTTTCGACGTGTTTTGTACAAAGACTTTTTCAAGAAAGTGCAGATGTATTGAGGTTACTAGCTACTCTCCTTGTATCTCTCCCAAACAGGAAACGGTCATATGTGACAGGAGGTCTATGTCCATGTGACAGGAAGTCTAGACCAATAGAAATTGCAATAATAAAAGTGGCCACCAGAGGCCACTCATGTAACACGAAGTCTACATCCATAGAAAATGTAATGGTCAAAGTGGCCACTAGATGTCATTCATGTGACAGGAAGTCTATATCCAAATCCATTGTAATAATAAAAGTGACCACCAGAGGTCACTCATAACAGGAAGTCCCCACCCATAGCCATTGTAATAATAAAAGTGGCCACTGGAGGTCACTCACATGACATGAAGTCTATATCCATAGCAATTATAATGATAGAAAGTGGCCACTAGAGGTCACTCAAAATCCTAAACCACTCATTATTAACCAGTTTAAAATCCAGTACTACCTGTTTAATCAACACCATTTAAAAAAAGCCTATCTAATAGAAGGTCATCATAATAATCATAAAATAATACCTATTCATTCCCTAAAAGGGAATAAATCTAAAAAAAGTTTAAAATCCAAAATTAATAAAAAGTCATATAATTAATCATTAGCCAAAAAACAGTTTAAATCCAGTTCTGCATTTAATCCCCCTGGCTGCATAGTTTCCAAAACATAAATCCACTTTGTTTCGTTTTGTGAAATCTTTCTAATCAAGTTGGACCCTCTCCAGTGTCTCCACACTCTATCTATGCCTATTAATTTAAGGCCACTAGGTTCCTTTCCATGAACTAGCTTAAAATGTCTTGAGAGGCTGTGTTTCTTAATGCCATTTTTTATATTTGTAATATGTTCCCCGATTCTCACCTTTTAGTTGTCTCTTGGTCCTTCCAACATATTGAAGACCACACGGGCATTGTAACAAATATGTTACATGTGTTGATGCACAGGAAATAAATTCCTTCATTTTAAATGACCTTCCATTCACATATGAATTAAAATGGGTGGTCTTAGATCTGATATTCATGGTCTTACAACACACACACCTACAGCATGGATAGAAGCCTACCCCTCCAAAGAAAGTAACCAACTTCCTAGGAGGGTCTATTACGTTAATGGTTACCTTATCTCTCAATGTAGGAGCTTTCCGATAAAGGACAGTAGGTTTATCTGGTAGGAGATGGCCCAAAATCAAATTCCAATGATTAGAAACAATCCTCTCCACTTCCCTGTATTGGGCATTGTAATCTGTAATAAATGATACTGGTCTTTCCCCCTTTTCGTTATCCATTCCTCTTTCTACTAGTGTATTCCTATCCATCGCTGTTACTGTTCTATTAGCTTTCTCTATAATTCTTCCACTATATTCCTTTTCCATAAATCTCTGCATAATTTCATTGGACTGTTCTTCATAGTCCCGATCGTGGGTACAATTTCTTCTAATGCGCACCAGCTGACTCTTTTTGGAATATTATTGACCCATCTGGGATGGTGAAAACTATGGGTCGGTATGTAACCATTTCTGTCGGTACTTTTAAAAAAGGTCTTAGTGCAAATATAATTTCCTTCTATAAAAATAAATAAATCTAAAAACGGTACCTTTTTGCCCCCTTTATTAATATTAAAACCTATACCGTAACGGTTATCCACAATATCCGCTAAGAAATTGGATAATAAACTTTCAGAACCTTCCCAAATGAGCAGAATATCGTCTATGTACCTTTTCCAAAGGGTGAGCCCTTCCCATTGGGTACTGAAAATGACCTCTTCTTCCCACTTAGCCATAAACAGATTTGCTAGACTAGGGGCAAATTTCGCTCCCATGGTCACGCCCTTAATCTGTTGATAAAAGTTCCCTTTATACCAAAAATAGTTTTTATTAGGAGCAAACTTTACACACTCTAATAAAAACATAACCGGTTTCTCCAAAGCCCAAAGAACTGCTTCTATGCCCTTCTCCTGTGGAATATTGGTATATAGTGACACTACGTCGATGGTAATAAACTGTAAATCCGTTTTAACTGATCTTTTCTTTAATTCTGCCATAACATTTTTGCTATTTCTCAAATGGGCTTCAGCTTGTATCACTATGGACTGTAAAAAATAGTCTATGTATTCTCTTATTCTGGATAATACCGAATCAATCCCATTTACAATAGGTCTGCGGGGAGGTGTTTTCTCATTTTTATGTATCTTTGGTAAAAAATAGATTATGGGAATTTTACAACAAAATGGTACTAAATATTCACATTCCTTCTTACCAAGTATCCCTTTCTTATATCCATTATTCACCAATTTCTTTAGCGATTTTTTATATTCTACAGTGGGGTCTCCAGGTAATCTTTTATATGTATCTTGATCTGTCAAGATATTAGACATCTCTTTCTCTTAGTACTCCCTGGCCATAACTACAACCCCTCCACCTTTATCTGTGGGGCGTGTAACAAGATTTTTATTTTCTTCTAAAGAAGTAATCCCTTTCTGAATATATTCCAAATCCTGTTTAGGTTTGAATTGTAATTGTCTCAAATCTGTCTCTACTAGGATTTAAACACCTCAACAAAATGATTAGAACTGGTTTGGGGGTTAAAAGTAGAATTAGTCCTCAGTGCAGTATGATGAAACCTCTCAACAACCCCACAATCATTTGCTCTAGTATTGGGTCCAGGGAGAGATGAATAATATCTCTTGATGTTCAATTTACGTAGGAATTTATTGAGATCAATATAAGTCTGAAATGTATTAAGATTTTTAACAGGGGCAAATTTAAGTCCTAAATCCAATACTCTTTTCTCATCAGCAGTTAATGCTACCGAGCTGATGTTAAATATGTCAGTTCCTACCACCTCCTTCCTCTTCCTACGTATTTTATATTTATATTTATCACTTTGAGACAGCTTCCATAGCGCAGAATTTTTTTATATTCATCTGTAGTAGAAGCCCAGGAGCTGATTGTTTTAGGAGCTGGTGGTTCCAGCCTGACCGCTGCCAGGGCCCACAGGAGCCACTAATTCCCTGTGCTGTTTCGAACAACCTCTTTTCAAGCACCCTTTTAAAATGGCACTGGGAACTCAAGTGTTTACAGGAATCTTAGTCTGATTGGATACAAACCAGTTGCAAATTGTTTCTCTGTACCATGCTGTCTATTTCAGCGTATACCTTGTATTAACATGTAGTTTAAATTGTAGTCATAGCAACGTAGGTCATTTCCAGTCTCTCCATATATATTAAATGCTGTGCTATTCTGATTGATCTCTGGGATGCTTTTGTAGGTGACAAAGTGCTGAAGAAAGCCCAAACCTAATGTCTGGCTTTAAGTTAAATACACATATTTACATAGTTGTTGAGGTTGAATAAAGACACAGGTCTATGAAGTTCAACCTATGTGAGTGTGTGTGCGTATGAGTTACTAATCGTATCTGTACCCCTGTATATTGTGCACTCTGATTAAAGTATCTAAAAGGTTCTTGAGTCAACACTGTTAGCTGAAACCACTGTATGTGGAAGGGAGTTCCACAATTTCACAGCTCTCACGGTAAAGAATCCCCCCTGCAGTTTAAGTTTAAACCTTTCTCCTTCCATTTTCAGATGGTGGCCTCATGTCTTCTTGAGTGAACTCACAGTAAACAGTTTATTACTGATTTTACCATCACCATTAAACAATGTGTACATTTCTATCATGTCCCCCCTCAGTCTCCTCTATTCAAGAGTGAACAAGTTTAATGTTTGCAATCTTTCCTCATAGCTTTGGCCCTCTAGCCCCTTTATATATTCTCTCAGGACTTATGTTTGCCTGCTAGGTCTAATCTAGTTGGTCATTCTTTGTACAACCTTGTGCTATCTTCAGAATACTAATACATAAAGGGAGATTTTTTTTTATTAAGCAGCAAAGGTGACTTTCATTAAACATTCACTGGTGGTGAGTCAATCATTGTCATGAAAAACACATCCACCTGGAAGATATGCTTGCAGTGAATATTTGGTAATTGCTAGATTCACTGCTTTATAAATATGCCCCTAAGAATTATTTCCCTTTTGTTATATAGTAACACAGCCTTACTATTTGTGTCCCTGCAATGCTTTGCATGTTTTTCCATCCAAAGTTATAAAATGTAACTATATAATCTGGACACAATTTTGGTTTGTGCTTTTTTTCCATAAAGATATCCGAGGGCAGTCTGATTTGCAGGCATGACGAAAGGTCCATTAAAGAAACCCTGTCACCAAGTAAAAAAATTGGAGGTAAAAACACAGTCAAGTCAAGTATTTAAAAGTGTATGCATAGGTAAAACTTTTTTGTTTGTTTTGGATTGAGTAGGTAGGGGTTAAAACCCCTGCCATGTTCATTTTTGCTGTCTGTGTACCTTTGGAGACTTTTCCTGTCCCAGAGACACAGCAGGATGTTTAAATGAAATCTTCCAAAATGAGGAGAATTTCCCATCTAGAGAGTTGTCACAAGAACAGATGTTCCCATTGGAAGATTTCCACTTACCAATTGTTATTGGGGACAACCCTAACATTTTGGATTTCTCCTAATTTTGTTTCTTGGTGTCTGTGGTCACCAGTACAAATAGAAAGTGAATCTCCAATGGCGATACAAACCGCAATAAAACTTGACGGAAGGTCTGACCCTTCCCCACTCTATCCCAAAGCAAAAAAGGATACACTTTAAATGCTTGCTTGCAGTCTTTTCCTTTCCATAATTTATCATTTATTCACTTGCAATGAATGAATTAACTCCAGAAAGCAACAATTCACTAGCACATGCTTCCTACTTCCTTGCACGTCATAGCACTCTTACCTTAGGGGGCATTTATTTACTCTCTGTGCTGGTCCAGCTCCTTTGCCTCTGCCCTCACCTCCCTACATAACTTTTTATGTAGCTTCTGCCAGAGGAACAAAAAAATGGTATAGAATGTCACTTGCGTGAAACTCCTTTGTCTGCTGGGGCTGCTGACATCTCATCCAAGATGGCAGCACAAAGCAGCTTTCAGGTGTCTACACAAGGAGAGCTTTTACATTTAAATAACATACATAACATAGTTTAATGCACATATATTTTTATATTTTTATGGAAAGATTTCTGTTGAAATAATAGACCTAGAGACAGGGTCATTTTAGCAGATGTAGCACAGGCTTAGTATTGCTTTTGTAATATATGCAGAGTTTTGCTCTCTGAAACTGCCTTACATCTTCTGGCTTAACTGATAGCTCACAGAGACTGGAGGAGAGACTCTATTGGTTACTGCTTTGGCTAAGAAGGAAGCCGACCCCTAACAACAAAGGCAAGCAAGGACTTGATTGGATAGCAGCCAGAAGAGCTGTGATTGGCTGCCAGGTCGTTTTTTGGTTGGGCAGAGACCACAAGGAGAACAGACTGAGGGGAGAGAGGAGGACACAGTGAGAGGGACACATACTGGTATGTTGCAGCCTGACAGGTGAAAGTGTCCCTTGTGCTTGTCTCCTGTGCACTGCCAGAGTCTGTAATTACTGTGTAGACTTCTAAAAGGAGGTGCAGGCTTGAGAGGGGAGTTTTCAATATACTATGCTACCTTCTTTGCCTGATCTCTGAAGGTGTGCTAACAGTGCAGTGACATCTAGAGGCGGATTCCTGTACTGCAATCATCATCATCATCATCATCCTGTTTTGGAAGATCGTGTGCCCTGTGTTGCTCCCATCGCCATCCAGTCAGCTGAGACAGCAATCAAGATACCAATTGCTGGAAGGAAGATACATCAAGTGCATCTAATGGTGAGAGATCTTCTGACATCCCAGTGAGATCTTCTGCCATCCTTGTGTGATTGCTTAATCCTGCTAGATCCCATTAACTGGCAAGGCAGCTCTATCTGAAGGGGGATCACCACCTTTGTTAATATTTGTTACCCTGCGAAGATACCCCTTTCCATCCTGTGGATTACAAATATTGTTTACCAAAGGCTGAGTACTCCATCACAGAATTTAAAGTGCCCCAACGCATGCAGACTTTGGGTGTGTGTAGAATTCCCACTGGCCAGTGGTTAGCTAGAACCTATAAGACCTAGATAGGCTATTATAGTCATATTGCTTTTAGATACCTGTTGAACAGTATCGCTGTATTGTGTAACTGACAGTGACGTTCACCACTCGCTCAGTGCATTTCAGGTAAGGCCTCCCACTGGCGGGTAAAGTGAACGAACACCAATGCTGGTTTAATCTGCTGAGTGGTTGTATCATATCATTGCATTTGATATTGTTATCTTGTTATTCAGTTTATCTTTTTCCAGGGCTTATTGCTAGTTTAATAAAGCCCATCAAAAAGTGTAAAAGGTGTATTAGTGTTACTTGGGTCCAGGTGAAGGTGGGTCATCACTGGTGTGGGACAGAAGGCCAGTATATTACAGCAGCCCTTGCGGGGGTAGCGCTACACACACATACTGTACTGTAAGTAACTGGAGCATGCATGTTTTTGCGTAGAGAAAGGAGGGAATTGCAGCGTGGTGTTAGGTATCCTCTCCCCTCAATATCAATCAGATGAATAAAGAACTTAGATAATAATTCGTTTTCTAGCTCAAGGTATCTGTTGAGATCTGCTTTTACCCAAAGACTTGGGACTTGATCAATTATAATAATCCCATATCCATGGTTACCATTACTGATTTCAGTATAAGTTCTCTTCTCGCATTCTTTATGCTGTATGTTTTGTAGATACTGTACCTTGCCTACAACTCTATATATAACCAGTACTCAGGTGCTGCTGCATTCTTATCTTTGACTTTAGAGGTTTATTTGATTCAACACATTGACAGAGATTTGTCTAATGCTAGATCAGGATCAGCTAGCATCAATTCTTTCAAAATAGGGTTGTAATGCACGAAAAGTTGTTTCTCCAAGCATGAGATCTTCCGTGTCTATAAATTCAAAATCTTTTAAGCTGATTTTTTGGTTTGCAATGCTTCCTGAATGCTAGAGGTAGTTTTCCTATTGTACTTAATAAAAGTGTATCTAAAGCTGGCTATACACCTATAGATTTTCGATCTGGAATTTTTGTTGCAGAATCCTGTATCGATTCCAGCTCAAATAGTTCATCAAGCACAGAACAATGTCGTTTCGATAATCGTTCGTTAGTAATACTAACTCACGGAATTTTGTCGATAGAACAGATTTTCATCTGTTGCTGTTGCGATTTTTTTTGGGGGGGG
>NW_017307889.1:49244-54636 GCF_000935625.1 Nanorana parkeri
GGGGGGGGGGTACGAAAACGCTACTAATCTATTGATTTTCGTACGATTCGAAAAAAGGTTTCCATCAACGAATCAATTATCATTCGAAAGACCATTCGTGGATTATCATTCGAAAGACCATTTGTGGACTATTTCCGAAAGATAATCGATAAATGTATGGGCATCTTTAGGCCAACACCTTTTAGGTTTAGAATAGTGAGAGGTTAGAACTGTCAGGTTTTTATTTCTGTTTGTATCTTTACTAGAGAGATTCTAAATTTTTATTGGTGTCTCTAGAACTGAAAGTGAGGGAAAATCCAAAATTTTGATCTGTTACCAGAACAAGATTAGAGGGAAAATCTTCCAATGGGGACACTTGTTTAGCAAAAACTGTATAAGTAGGCATTTTCTTCTCTTGGAGAGATTTCATCTTCCTGTTGTGTCTATAGGACAGGAAGTGAAGAAAAATCCTTCAGATGGAACACCAATGGCAAAAAAACTGGCCTGACCTTCTTTACTATATCCAAAATGAAAAAAAAAAAGTTTGTGCTTTATATAAATATCAAATTTACAGTGATAAAAGTTTTAAACCTTGTGCATCTAAGGTGAGAACCAAAGTCTTCCATGCTTTAATAAGCACCTGCTACAGTCATAAATAACTCTTCTGTCTGTTTCCTCCAGTTTTCATTTGAGATTTCCAAAGACTATAATATTTTATCCTATGCATCCTTTCTACCTGTTTATTATAATTTTTAGTAAGGAATACAGTCTTCCTGGGTTACTTGCAGTTCTGTTACCCTGTCCTTGTAAGTTTGACAACTTCTGTTGCCATATAAACATATGTTTAGCTAAACTATCAGTTGCAATAGGTCCTTGAAACTAGGTGTCACAACAAATGAATTACGAAAGGGGTTATCATACAAAATTAAAAATGATAAACAATGTAAAAGATAACTAGGTTCTGTGGAAATTTCTTACATTCTTAGCATTTCTCAAGTTAGTGACAAAAGACTTTTCAATTCATAGTATATCTAAAGCCAAAACATGTTTTCATCTTGTATAGCGTAGAGAATGGTTATATAGCCTCCTCAGAGACATTTTCTATGTTTTGTGTTGTGTGTCAGATATGTTTTTCTTTGCAAAGCTAATTTCTTTGCAAAGCTAATATATTCACCTGTTACATGGTAGAGATGTGTATCATTTTACAAAAGCTGTCTTTTTGCAAATAGAGGCCAATTTGTTCCTAAGCAGCTTACTAGCAATTGATCCTAAGGCAAACCTTGCAATAAAAAAAGTCTGCTTATTTTTTTGGGGCCCCCTCCTCCATATTAGATAGCAATAAAAAAAAATGATTATTATTATTACATTTACTTATCTTACCTCCTGCTTTCAACCTTGGTGCCTAGGTGAGCGGGATGTCACTCAGTATCCCAAATCTTGTGAGATTTGGAGTACTCAGCACTTCCCAGAATCTTGCTAGAATGATGGTGATGTCACCTCTGAGGGTAGTCGTGCCTCCCAACTGCCTTGATTTCCGTGGGACTGTGCTGGGATATGACCAGATTCTGGGGTCCCACAGTACCTGGTCCTGGTGTCTGGTGCGTGAATACATCTTGTATTGTGTGTAAAGTTGGATTCTGAGACAAGTGTGTCCTTAAAGTGGAACAGTAGAGGCAGGCTTTCCTGCTGTCTTTCCCCTTCTGTAACAATGAGATCTTTATCTCACCATTTTTTCAGGTTCCAGGCTCTCTTCTTTGGCAACTGGTCGGCAGCTCCTGATGTAACTTCTGTGCACATGCATTACATCATGCATTACATTAGGGATGCACCGATACCAAGTACCGTACTCGATACAAGTACAAGTACAGATACTTTTCGAGCTCCAAGACTGGACTAGAGAAAAATTCTAAAGTTAGGAGGCAGCTGTCATTTGTAAGGAGCACACAGAGCTCCTGGGATTTGTACATCTCTGTTTTAATGTATAATTTTGTTTTTATAAATATAAATAAAGGGCTGCACCAATACCATTTATGCAAGTACTGATACTTGTCCAATACTTACAGACAGTGGCGACTCTAGGAACAATATATAGGGGTGGGCACATAAGATACCACAGTCAAAACTGGGGGGGCACTAATAAACGTCACCACTAAATCATACCACTGAAAAAAACGAAATAAGTGTGTATATAAATAAGATTAGAAATATGAGAGTAATGCGGTATGCAAGGATACCTTGTTATTGTACTAACATACTAACCCCTCATCTATCCACTAGCATATCTAATCCTGCACAGGCTGTCAGGTGGGCTAGATGGGCTCTCAGGTGGGCTGCGGGCTCTATGCAGGCTGTGTGCGGGCCCCCCATCATCAGGCTGCTAGAACACTTACCTTACCACTCAAGCGACTCTGCTCCACTCCCTGATCACTCTTTGGTAAAGGCCGCAACAGACCAAGCTCCGCCTACTGAAAACTCCCCTTCCTGCATGTACAGGAAGGTATCAAGTTAGAGGGAAGATGGGCCGGGAAACTACTAAGTGTTGTACTGCACTTATTACCAACAGCAAAAACAGTGGTGGACCTAAGGAACAACCCCCCCCCCCCGCCCTGGCAGCATCTGCGCCAGAGGAGCATACATACTAACATCCCCCACATTCTCACACTACTATTATTATTATACATTAATATAGCTCTGACATATACTGCAGAGATGTACAGAGGACACCGAGCCAGCTACATCAATCTCTGTACAGAGGAGCTTACACTCTAATGCAGGACGGCACCGGCTGTACTAAAAATCCCAGCAATATGTTATACAGCAATGCAGAACTGTATATGAATTGGACTCAGGACTTTGCAAGGCACTGGCCTCTGGACTTAGGAATGAATGGACTCTAGACTTAGGTAAGCACTGGGCTCAGGTGAGACACCTGAGACCCCGCAGAGCCCACCTGAGACCCCACACATACCTGAGATGCCACACGGTCCACCTGAGAGTGACCATAGATCCTGCACAGCCCATCTAAGACTCCCTATGGTGGGCTCTGCAGGGTCTTAGGTGGGCTGGTCAGGGTCCCTTTCCCTGTACCTCCGTCCCAGCTTTTTTTACCTGCTGCTGGGGTCTGGCCTCTTCCGCCGCTGGACCGGCGCTGCTGGGAACCGGCCGGAAGTGACAGAATTGGAAATCTTCGTTGGAGATCAGAACACCGGCAGCCAGTGGCGTACCTAAGGAACAAAGGGCCCTGGTGCAAGATATTTTTTTTTCAACGCCCATGCTGGCCAACTGACCACCTGAAAGCCCTTGCTGGCCACCTGAGAGCCTGCAATGGCCACCTGAGAGCAGAAAACTTTAGCTATAGGGGACTACAACTCCTAGCAAAACTTTATACGGCAATGCAGAATGGCTTCGGCTACAGAGGACTACAACTCTTAGCAATACTTTATACGGCAATGCATAAAGACACCGGCTATAGAGGATTACAACTCCCATCGATATTTTATACAGCGTTTGCAATTCTGAATTGTTGTATTAAGTTCTGTTGGAAGTTGTAGTCCTCTATAGCCATTACCATTCTGCATTTCTGTATAAAGTATTGCTGGGAGTTGTAGTCCTCTATAGCTGATGCCATTCTCAACCGCTGCAATGCAGAATGGCACCAGCTATAGAGGGCTACATCTCCCAGCAATACTTTGTAACTGATGGAATTGTTCTGCATTTATGTATAGAGGTTTACAAACAATGTGACTTAAGGCACATACCTTGTTTGACTGTCCTCATAGTGAGAACTCATGCAGCAGGGAGAGGTGATGGGCTCTGCAATGAAGTGGCTGCTGCTAGTTCCTACTGGCCGAGGCCCCAGCGCTGCCCCATAGTGTGCCTGCAGGCTGCTGTACTCGGCGTCGGCGAGGCATTTCAAATTTCGCAGCTATTTTCCCCTGGCGTCAGCAATGGGGCGGATGTGACTGACGTTGTGGGACCTGATTGGAGCCTGAGCAGCCGCTGCTAGTTCGGTGCGACGGGTGGCCTCTCAGTCAGAGCGGCGGAGGGAGAGACTATTTTCTAGTTGGAGGGCAATTTCCACCCCCCCTGAGAAAATGGTCTCTCCCTCCGCTGCTTTGACAGGGATGGCCACCAGCCTCACTGAACAAGCAGCGGGTGCACACTCGTATCCGCCACTGTTAGCGGGGGGCACACGGGGGGACTAACCTAGGGGGGCAATTGCCCTCCTCTAGCGACGCCACTGCTTTCAGATACACGTACTGATACATTTTTATTTATTGTCATGTGACAGTTTTTCTAAAACAATACAGACTAATGGATTCAGGACAGTGGTGAAGCGCCAGAGCCAGGTCCCAGCTGCAACCCTGGTAGTTCTCATGAAAATGCCAAGTATTGGCACTGATACTCGAAAAGTATCGGTGCATTCCTACATTACACTGTCCCTGCCAACGTGATACATTTCCAGCATCTTGCAGATATTGCTAACGTACCAAGGTGATACACTGCACTGTGCATGTACAGCAGGCAGTGTTAATGCTAGGGGAGGGAAAGGACTGTATTTGTTTAGCAAAGGAGACAAAGTTTCTTCTGCTAAAAAAAACTCCATCTTACAGTAAATACTTGTTTTCTATGTACACTAGTGCTGAACTGAATTCTTTCTATGCAGAAAAACACTGGTCACTGCTTATAGTGAAGACAGGCCCTTACTTGACGTTTCAGTGTACTGGAGCACAGGTGTATTGTGAAGGTGAATTAGGTTGCCATTTACAATGAATGTCACTGCAGTGCACCAACACAGTTAACATGTGGTAACACACATTTTACCAAAACATAATGATGTAGATGGGCCCTTAAACAGCTTTGCATATACAGGAAATGTTATTCACATATTTGTGTATGTTAAATTGGATCTTGCAGCTTAAACCAAATAGAACCTACCTGTTAGCTACCCATACCCACTTGCAAAATTGCTAGGTGTAAAAAAAAAACCCACTAGCAATATAAACTAAAAGTTACTTACTTTTAGACTCTGGCTTCCGACCTGCTTTCCTAGCCATCGGTAACATCACAGCCTCGTGGGAAACCTGAGGATACCAATTCTCAGTAAAATGCACTTCTGCACTGTCTATCCACAGCTATACTGGTGCTATTAAAAATTACAAATCCTCTAATTTATAAGGAATAGCTGTGTGCTTTCTGTGCTTCAGGATTCTGAAACATGCAAAACCATATTCAATTTAATAAACGGGGAAAAAAAGTTTTGACCGGTCACGTGAAAGGGTTCTTCTCCATTCTTGGGAACATTCTCTAAAGCAATATGCAGAGAACATTGCAAAATACACCACAGCCTCCACAAAGGATGAGTGCACTTTAAAACAAAAGTGCACTTATCCTTTTTGCCCACTTTTCCTGA
>NW_017307889.1:54942-61399 GCF_000935625.1 Nanorana parkeri
CCCCCCTCATCACCACCACCTCCACCATCACCAATAGCAATTAAGCTACTAGGGGCCTATGCACACAGTCATATAAAAGGCTGCTTTCAAATCGTAATGCATATCATTTATACAGTTCTAAATGCAGCACCATTGCATTGCTTGGACACATTAACAAAGCAGCATTGTTCTCCGTTTTCTAGAGCTACGTTTAGGTCTACCTTCAGGTCTGAGAACCAAAAGTAGAAAACTTTGCATTCAGCTCCGGATTTGAATGTATTTTACACATATAAATATTTGTGCAAATGTTTACATGCATTACTCACAAAGTTATTTCTATAATAAGTATGCACATACAGAGAATTCAGGGACTGAATGGGAAAGGAATAATAATTTTATGATTTTTAAGTATATATGTCCTACAGATATGTAACATTAGCACTTTATGCACATCTGCGTAAATTACATCTATTTTTTATACAGGGACTTTCTGACAGCTTCGTGCCAGCATGATTCTGCGTTCATTTCAGTTCTCCATTTACGTGTGCATGAGCCGAAGGCAATTTTGACTCTGATTGGTGGCTGTAAGAAACTTCTTAGAAACATTTATTTAACATAAGGCTTTCAATATGTAAGAGTTAGAAAGTCCAACAAGTCTGCATTGGGTGTATTTGGCAATTCCTCCCCAGCAATACAAGCTGAGGTTTATAGATTGCTGATTAAAGGGATTAGGGTGAACTGGTGCACTAAAACAATACCTGGAAGAAACTACTGAGCAGGTATAATGTGCTCCTTGTATGCATCCAAAGGTTTATTTTTCAATTTTGACTGGCATGTACATTTAATTTTCTGTCAAAATATTGTAATGCTATTTTAACCTCAGTGCACTGCTATGTGATAGCAAATTCTATGATTTCGTTTATAGTCAGTGAAAATACCGCTGCATATTCTACAGCAGGAAAGACAGTACAAAAAAAGCTAGTGACTTATCTTGAATGTGAGTCTTTTTCCCTTGTTACAAAAAAGTTAATGAGAATGTCTGACCTAATGAGGCTAGAATGATAGCTTGTTATTCAGTAGAGAGTCCATTAGCAAGGTATTGCAAATCACAGACATTTCAGCATAATATCTCCAATAATTGTTGTTTCTTTTCAATAATTGGCTAAACATATACTAAGTATCAGCTCATTTATTGCTATATCTGTTTAGATATTTGTAGGGCAGAATTATTTTTAGTAACAGTAAATTAATAGGTAAAGCTTATCAAGAAATGAGTAGCAATTTTTCAGTTTTGGATATTTTTTATGTTCCTATGTGAATTTCTGAATTAATCAGTGCAATCAATTTATATGTAACCCCCCCTTCCCCTTTCCACTGTTTTATAAACTCATGCAATGATTTGTATCTTATATAGCATCTATGTGTGGCCAATCCTTCTCTTTACATCAAAACTGAGCATAGAGCAGTGGGATCTTCCACTATACCACTTTGTGCAATATGTGATGTAAACTTGAAGTGGAGGGGGCAGTTGCCTAAAAACTACAATATATTTGAGGGTGTTAAATCTGGGATAGCATGTTTGCTGTTCTTCAATTGCAGCACAACTGAAAAAAGTAAGCCAAAATAAAGCCAAAGCTATTGGATTGAAAGGGGGTTCATCAATAAAACACAGTCGCAAACAAAGGTACAGGTGCTGCCCGCTGTGATGTTGTGAATTTCATTATACAGGGCCATGCATGAGTAATTCATGCAGTAAATATGCAACAGTTATAGGAAATAGTCTCTGGACTGTGCTTAAGATTAATAACTACTAATTGACTATGTAAATATGGTGTTAGCAACCAGATTGCCAAATATGATTGAAAAAGCAATATTGTTATATAACTAAATGAGTTTGCATTATGGAACAAGAGGAAACATGCATTCTACTGCAGCTTAGGTGGGCTGAACACCAATAATGAGAAAATCACCACACCAAGATTGTTAGATTCTTAAGCAGGATTTACTGAAGTCCCATATCAGCAAAAAGGTTGCACAGTACCACTGTAAAGCCAGGGGCGGACTGACAACACATGTGGCCCCCGGGAAATACAATATTATGGGGCCCCCTTGTGCTCCACCCATATAAAAGCCCCATCCACATGCCCCATCCACAGCCGAGGGGGTTGCTGAACGGGCTATTCACAATAGCCCGTGCAGCAGCCGAAGGCAGCTGAGTGGCTCAGCCAAGCCAAACCCATAGGCTTCAGCTTGGCTGAGTCGTATTCACAGCCGAAGCAAGGAGAAAGGTCAGCCGAAGCCGACCGATCTCCACGCAAATGACAGCTGGGTGGAGCCAGCCGTGATCTCATGGCTGGCTCTGCCCAGTTGTATTAACAGATCAGCATCCCCAAATGACCTGGGGATGCTAATCTGTCATTAAACAACAACAACTGGGGGGCGTGGCCAGCATGTGATCCGGAGTAGACGTGTGCCCGGGCAGCTCCGCTCCATTGACTATCCTGCCACTATCCTAGCGCTGAGTTTTTGCTACTTACCTGGGCTCAGTTGTTGCTCTATCCCTCTGGAGTTGGGACGGACCCTCACCGAATGCCACTCGCAGCATTTGGCTATTTACTTACTGTCGTTCGGCCCCTATGAGAAGAGTGGCGAACGGGAGTGAGTGAGCTGCCGGGGCATCGGCTCAGCCGATCCAGATGTTGGATCGGCTAAGTCGAACTCCTTCTGCACTTCGGCTCAGCCGATGTACGGCTGATTTTAGGGCTGAAATCAGCCCTACAAGGCTGAAGTGAATAGCCAAACAGCGTTCAGCTCACCTCACTTTGGCAAGGTTATTCTCTCGAATAACCCCCATAGCGTTTGAATTTCCATCCGGAAGACCGCACGGGACACAAACGCTATATGTGAAACAACTGCATGGATTCCACTCGTTTGCAGCTATTATATAGCCAGGAACATACAGAATCCGCTGGATTATAGCACTTGCACTATTTTGGGGGCCGTGCTGTTTCGTACTGCGCGGTCCAGACTATAATCTGGACAAAGCAAATATATAGTGCATTGTTTTTTCTGTTTAGAGCGGCTCCGCTCACATGAGGACAGCCACTCCAGTGTGAATGGAGCTTTAACCCGCGCGACTCCCAAAATACTGCAAGCGTGATAATCTGTCAGATTCCGCATGTTTGCGAGCGGAATCCGTGCAGTTCACATATAGCATTTGCGTCCCGTGCGGTCGCCCACATGAAAAACCGCACGGGAAATGCAAACGCTGTATGTAAATGGAGACAAAAAGGGTTAAATCCCATTTACAGCTCATAAAAAAGGTAATTAAATTCACTTACCAGCATCAGGGCTCCTAATCCCCAGGTTCCAACGCTGCTGTAGGAGATGCAGCTCTGTAAAAGCAGCAACCGCCGATTTAACAAACCCGCGTCCTCTTCCATGCGGGCTGAAAAGGGCACGGGGGACGTGACGGGCCCCCTTTTTGGCCACGGCCCTCGGGCAGTGCCCAACTGCCCGTATGGTCAGTCCGCCTCTGTGTAAAGCCATGCACCCACCTTTCACAAGGGTTACCTATAGATGTCTATGGGGTATGGTTGAATGCATTGTTGAGCTAAACACCAATCTGTTGTAATTTGGAAGCCTCTGTGCTTCTTGGCACTGTTAAATACTGGTCTTTCATCAAACACCTCCTGTGTCTTCGCTGCCAGTGCCAGGTCCCATTAGCGGCAAACTTTCCGGGTGGAGGAGAAAAGAAAACAGACAGCGATCGCCGCTGCCGAAGCGGCAGAAGTCCCCCCTCCCCCCCCTTGCTCCGGGCGGCTCCCGAGTCCCTCAACAGGTCGCCGTCGCCTCCAGGATGACGCCGCCGTTGCTCCGCCTCCTGCAGCCCTCGCTCCTTCACATGCGGCTGAGCGGCCAGGGACTCCGGCCGTCTCCCGAGTCCCTCAACGGGTCCCCGTCGCCTCCAGGATGACGCCGCCGTTGCTCCGCCTCCTGCAGCCCTCGCTCCTTCACATGCGGCTGAGCGGCCAGGGGAACCAGGGGCGGGGCCAGTTACGTCACTCACTGATGTAGGACGTAGCCAAGGACGAGACAGTGAGACTGTCACTGAGACTGCACAGGTCAGCGCCGCTGCGGCCGGCGGGCTCTCGTCCTTCAGATAGCGGCAACCCACACTGGTCTCAATCGGACGGCTGGAGTGGGACTTATGCCGGGCGGCCGATTGTCACTGTCAATTTTCCGCCCTGTTCCCTGGCGCCGTAAGGCAAGTGCCCATGTTGCCTTGCGCTAGTGCCGGCCCTGCCTGAGATCTCATGAGATTTTGCAGTTTATAGATGACATTTTCCAGCAATGCACTGTGATGTAGCTTTCCCAGGATGCATCTCTTAGGAATACAACACTAATGCCTAAGAGCGAGTGAAAATACAGTGAGTGTAAGTAAAAGCAGTATGTTTGTTTAAGTAATAAATGCAACATAATTTCTTATCAGCACGCAGAGCTGCACACTGATGTGATTTTTAGTGAAAGAGGTAAAGTTCTACTTTAAAGGCATCTCCCAAGCATGTGTTTGAAAGGATTATTGTTTTCCCCATGTTGCTCTTTAATTGCATAAAAAGGAAGACACTTTCCCCGCTTTTTTTTTTACCTTGATACATGTCCCCAAGGCAGTGTCCAGATCCCCCATGCCCTTTTTTAAACAATCCCTAGCCTACTAGCCTTGAAAATGTTTTTTTCTTGGATGAAAGTTTACAATTTCCAGATCAGTTTGTCTGGAGAATCAAACCCAAATGAATTCGCTCATCCTTAGTCATAAGTAGAAGTTGATAGAATCTGGTGTTTCTGAACTATATAAAACACAGATAAAGGGTAAATTCAGTGGACTTTTTGTAACATTAGGACACTAGCTTTACTACAACGTAGCTATTTTCTGGATAGAATTATAAAATGAGATGCTCTTTAAAGTATATCTAAAACAAAAACTTTTTTTATTACATTTTGTATAGTAGGTTATAGTTAAAACCCCTGTCAGTTTTTTGCCACCTGTGTCTCATTCAAGAGATTTCCCTTTACTTCCTATCCCTTTTGACATAATAGCTAGTAAGAGGAAATCTTACCAAATTGAGGTCAATCACCTTAGAAAGTTGACACCAAAACAAATGTTTCCATTGAAAGTTTTACCTTCTATTCTTAGGACATCTTGACATTTTTAATTTTTTTTCCATCATTTTTAGTCCCAGTGACAAAGGACATAGAAAGCAAAAATAAAAACAGAAGTTCTAATACCTCACTATGCATACCAAAATTACATTGACTTTAGGTCTGTTAATTATAAAATGGAAGTATCTATTGGTAAGTGTACATTATTTCTTTGAATAGACAGGGGTCCATTGGCAATTTACTAAGTCCACTTAATGTTTTTTAATGTATATGTAGGAGGTGCTTACAATACATATACACTCACTGGCCACTTTATTAGGTACACCTGTTCCACTGCTCCTTAATGCAAATATCTATTCAGCCAATCAAATTGCAGCAACTCAATGCATTTAGGCATGTAGACATGGTCAAGACGATCTGCTGAAGTTCAAACCGAGTGTTAGAATGAGAAAGAAAGGTGACTTAAGTGACTTTGAACGTGGCATGGTTGTTGGTGCCAGACGAGCTGGTCTGAGTATTTCAGAAACTGCTGATCTACTGGGATTTTCACACAGCATAACACGCCATGTCATAATGCTAAAATCTTTTCAAATTGGTTTCTCGAACATGACAATTAATTCACTGTTCTAAATGGCCTCCACAGTCACCAGATCTCAATCCAATAGAACACCTTTGGGGTTTGGTGGAATGAGAGATTAGCATCATGGATGTGCAGGCAACAAATCTGCAGCAACTTTGTGATACTATCATGTCAGTATGGACCAAACTCTCTAACAAATGTTTCCAGCACCTTGTTGAATCTATGCCACAAATAATTATGGCAGTTCTAAAGACAAAGGGGGGTACTAGCAAGGTGTACCTAATAAAATGGCCAGTCAGTGTATATCTCCAAGCTCCAATTTCAGTGTACTGATGATCATACTCCAGATTCCAGTTCATGTACTGCTTATGCAACAGGGAAAACAGCAAGCATACAATGAACTATAGGAACAGTGAAACAATAGAGACATCTTTAAGAGGGACTTTTTCAGCTGATGAAAATGATTCTTTAAATATCCAGCAGAGATGTTTCACTTCCATTTTCCGTGCAGGTCTGCTGTGGTGAAATGGTAAAATATGTCTCCCCTCTACATCGTTCCAGATACTACATGTCCAGTGACTGGAGATATCATTAATTTTGACTACTCAAAGCATGTCTGTAATCTGTGTTTGCAGGAGGTTACCTTCTTCACATTGCTGGTATTCGCAGGTCTGACAAGAAAGTTGGGGAAAGGTGGACATTGCTTTATTGTTGTGTGTATATATATATATATATATA
>NW_017307889.1:61410-125280 GCF_000935625.1 Nanorana parkeri
GCAAATGTATGTGTATATCATTTTTAAAATGTTAAATGCTAGGCACTATAATTTAATGTGTTAGTTTCCTACACTTTCTTGTCTGATGCTGAGTTTGGATAGATTTCTCATGTCTTATATTGAATTCTTGATTTTGTAGTTATACTTCTACTACATACAGAAAATAAATTAATTGGTGTTGAGAGGTGGCCGATAGGACAGATTTACGTCACTACAAATTCTGAGTTTTACCAGTTGTTTGAAATTAATATGGAACTCAATGTCTAAAACATATTCAGTTGTAAATTATTTCTGCAAAAGAAACTCATCCTTAGAAAAGATTTCAAAAAAGTTGACAAATTGGAACTTCTTGCTCATCCCTGATGCATAGCCATGTTGCCCTGAATTGCTGTTGACTAATATGACAGTGAGCAGAGTGGATCCTTACCACTTATTACCAATGCAGCTGTCCACATCTAGATTAACTATCATCAATTGATGACAAGTACATTTTTCTAACACATTACCAAAGTGTGTTAGCTTAAATCTTTAGGAGAGGCAGTAAGAGAAAGTAGCAGGCAATCTTCTAAATGTATGGACATCCAGAGTAAAGGTCATACAGGTTAGGGTGTAAATCAGGTTTACAGCAGAAAGGATGGTAATAGAGCACTTAGTCAATAAAGGCATGGTTTGGGTCTAAATCTATTCAAGACATTTTATTAGACAATGGTCTCCAGAGTTTAATAAAATAGATACAAGATTACTAAATGGTGAATACATAGTTCACGTAACGTCATCTGGTGACGTTTTTACTAACACTTGCTTTCTATTACAATGCAGGTAATGTAAAATGGCATTTAAACAAGTTTGTCACCGTCACATATCCTGGATATTATGCTGTTACCTACTGATTGGGCTATGTTCTTGTGGAGCATATCGGAAAATTGTCGGCCGAACAGAGCTAGTAGCCAATGAGCTGCCAGTTCTGTCTGGGTATTCTGATAGTGGCCAGCAGCCACTGTCAGGATACAAAGGAAACAGCAGGAGATTACTTGACCAATGCTCATAAGCATTGATAGAGGAATCTGTTCTATTTTCTTTGTTCAGCTAGCAGGATGAATGGAGAAAATTGATGTGTGTAGCTTTTCAATTTTCTTTTATAAATAGACCCCCATGTAATCCAGAAGGTGAGTAAAGTTACCCAACTGTACTCACCTTCTGGATTACATGGTGGTCTATTTATAAAAGACAATTGAATAGCTATTCATCCAGTGAAATTGCATGTACATTCCTTCTGTTATATGAATGGGGCAAAATTGAACAGGCATTTGGGTGCTTGCTCTCGTTTGCTGATGAAATGAGCAATAGAAAATTATGAATAATCCTGTCACTTCCGATAACAGTGGTATTATCGTATTGCATAATATACCAGTGCTCAATGCATCTGCAAGTGAGAGCAGGCACCAAGCACCAGTTGATGATTTGTGTTACACATATATTTTCAAGAATATTTGACCAGAAGAGAAAATACCCTAAGAACTTACGATTTTGTCACATTTTGACAACAACTGGTTAATTTACACAGAACAAATATATGTACAGTTTTTCTGGAAGAGTAGCTATGCAATTTGTTGCAATAAATAGACCCCATAGTGCTAATTTTGCAAACTATTTAGAGCATACTACGCTTATTTCATGTGGATGCAGCCCTTATATTTACAGTATTTTTTACTTTGTAGGCAACATGGTCTTAATTTTGTATAGCAAAATCCTCTTGTAGTTAAAATACAACTCTTTGCTGATGACGTGATCTTCATGCTCACGGACCCAGCCTCTTCTTTGGTAGCAGTGCAGCGCATCATCCACAAATTTGGACTTGTATCATATTATAAAGTCAACGACACAAAGTCCCACTTGCTTAACCTAAACATTTCAGCCCGGATGCAAGCGTCCCTGTCCTCTTCTCTACCATATGCCTGGAGCACCAAGGGAATAACCTATTTAGGTGTCACTATCACGTCTCAACTTGATGTGCTATTTTGGGTGAACTTCCTCCCCTTTCTAAATGTTCTACAAACTGACCTAAAGGTGTTATCCATCCATGAACTTTCCTGGTCAGGACGACTAGCAGCCTTTAAAATGGTGGTTCTTCCCAAAATATTATATCTTTTTAGAACTCTGCCAATTCCCATACCCAACACCTACTTTAAGAACCTTAGATCTCTACTACATAACTTTATCTGGCATCATAAACAAGTGAGATGTGCATATGCCCAACTGATAAAGCACAAAACGGTGGGTGGGATGGTCATGGTAGATCTTAAAGACTAATATCTAGCAGTGCTTATTGAACAACTGAGGCATTGGTTTAGGCCTTCCGCAGATGTGCTCTGGTGGGAGATTGAAAGTGCCATGGTAACCCGCCATAACTTGACTAATTCCCTCCTAGCTAGTACGAAGGCAGGATTTCCCAAGGAATCTCTCTCCCCTCCTATCACAGCTTCTATTGAAGCGTGGAGGCATATTTGTTCCCTCCCCTTCCCAACCGACTCAACTGTACTCCTTCCACAGCCAATTTACATTTTGGAAATACTTATATCTGACCTAGATCTCAAACAATGTCATTCCAACTCTATAGTTTCAATATCCAATTTATATACCAATGGTAAATTTAGATCCTTTACAGACTTAAGCGGACAATATGACCTTCCTCAGACAGAGCTGTTCCGCTATTTGCAAATTCGCCACCTTATAGGGACGACTATACCAACAGAGGTTCGGTTTCCCAACAACATTTCGGCCTTCTTCCACAACCCACACACTAAGACCAGAGGTATATCTCTGGTGTATGGTACTTTGCAAGAGAAACTCGTTTTCACCAAGTCCCTCCCGTTCCAGAAGTGGGAAACAGACCTGGGAACACAGTACTCCCAGACCCAGTGGAGTACGGCTCTTAAGACTTCGCTTTTGGCGACCAAGTGCATCAATCTATGGGAACTGACCCTAAAGATCACCTTGCGATGGTACCTTACACCTTAAAGGTTAGCGGTGTACAAGGAACGTTCTGCACAATGCTGGAGAGAGTGTGGGGCAGTGGGCACCCTCCTACACACTTTCTGGGAATGCCCTCTCCTCCACGGATATTGGGTGGAGGTCTTTAACATTATTAGTACTGTAAGCGCCATCAGAATCCATCCCACCCCTGATCTGGCAGTACTGAACTTACGGATCAAGCTTTTTCCACCCAGTAGTAGAATTGTTATAACTCACATCCTACTAACTGCATGTCTCCTTACTGCCAGAAATTGGAAAATGCTGAAGGCCCCAGCCCTCACCCACCTTTTCCACCTGGTACAACTCCATCACAAGTTTGAAAGGGCTATAACATCTAATAATGACAAACTCAAGCAGTTTGATGCCCTCTGGCGACCATGGACCAACTGGTTCCCCACAGTTGAACGTAATATCCACTAATTCATCTGGATCAGGGGCTGGGATATACCTCCTGCCCGATTTGGGCAGGGAAGGTTGACACTGTACCTAACGCACGAGAGATGAGCGTGATACTTCTCTATCCGTTGCCCTAGATATAGGCATGGATGATGTGATAGGCGGAATCAGCCACTTACGATACTGACTGTGATCCATTATGCTCGATTTTGACTAACTTAACGACTGTTATACGCTGTATTTGACCTCAGCACAATGTGTACATATGTGACCATTCACACAGGCAAATGTTTGTCTGAATGTTTGCAATCTTTGTACTGTTGGAAAACGTAATAAAACTTTTTTCTGAAAAAAATCTTCTTGTAGTACAGACAGCCTTGATCTGACTTTATGGAGAATACTTCCTTAACTTTCTAGAAAACAATTGTTACTTTGAACAGTACACATCCATAATGTTGTAGATTACAATTTTTAATGTTTAAAGGATAAGTACACCTTTTGCATACAGAAATGCATAATTAATAATATATAAAAGAAAATAAGTGCTGCAATGTGGATAGTCCATTGCCCTGTTCAAGTCAGAACGCCAGAGATCTATAGATCACACAGGATTTTATTTAGCTCTTGGTGGGTAAATTGGAGTGGTGGGTTGAAAGAAGGTTAGTATACGCTGCAGAGAAGGGCTAAATGAAAGTGACCATATTGCTTTGTTCTACAGGCAAAGCACAGGTTCAGGTGCCTGTACCTGTATTAAATTTAAAAAGAGCAAACTTTAGTCTTTTGCACCTTTCTGTTGGAAAATAACTGTGATAGGCAGCCTCCATAGCCAATTGTGAGTTGTGGAAGGGGATGGGACCATGCTTAGTTGATAGAGCTTAGAAAGTTTTAAGAACCCAAGGCATTTTGAAGTATGTTCAGGCACCCCTATATGCCTACAATAATCATCACTTGCAATTATTTGATAGTTTCAGTTTCCTCTCTTTAGTTGAGGACATTGTTGTGTTAGCGCTTTCTGAATACACATTCTTACAGGGGACCTGCTTAGTTTTAATTTTTCTGGAACGTAGATATTCAGATTGTAGTCCACACAAATTTCACCTTGCGGAGCACATAGCCTTAGGATTAAATTCCATTTTTACAAAACACAGCTCATTGCTTTTACGGAACTAAACTCTCCCTTTGTTGTGCTTTATAGATTTCCAATCCTGTGCTTACAATGGTTTGAAAGAGTTTAGGACATCTTAGGCAAAGTATGCTAATTAATTATCCAAAAGGCAAAATCTTTGATTATGATACAAAACTGCTTTCTTTTTTTTCATTTCCATGCTTCATTTTTTCAAAATTGTTATAAAGTGAATTATAAGTTTTGTGGCCGTCCACACATTTTTCACTTAAGCTATTCTCAATTAAAAAGCAGTTTCACATCAACAAAGAGAAAAGAGAGCATGTTTAAGCAGGCAGAAAGCACATAAACCATTTTCCAGTTCTGAGAATGATAGATAACTATTATGTAAAATCTATTTTTTCGAATCTCATCTAGCTCAATCTTTCTTTTCTTCAATAAATGTGCATTTTTCTGATGCTATGGACAGCTAAAATGAGGGCACTTTGCTTTTATTGCTAAATAACTGTTTAGACAGAGTGAACTGTAGATAAAGAAATATAGCAAGCCGTGGTAAGACCACGAGTCTGTAAAATTTTTCTTTTTGGTTTAATAATGTCAGAACGGTCTTTTCTTTCAATAGTTCATTTACCACCTAATGATGCCAATTCATCCTTTGTCAGAAAGAAAATGATCTATCCTTGCAATTTCCCTTTCATACGCTCTAACAGTTCCCTGACAAAAGTTTTTGTGCTGGCTGAATATACGGATGGCACTTCTCTTCAGGGAAGCACCCAGACCAAATGTCTTCGACAGCTGGACAAAATCTCCAAAGCTTTTAAATACTGCTCTTTGACATTAAGAACTCAGGAGCAGGATTACCAAGAGGCGAAGATGTAAGTAGTTATTAAGAATATGAGAAATGTCACTGGTATAGAAAATTGGGAAAACCCCCTTTTTTATGGTTGTTTCACACTTGGTGGAATCTCTTTGAAGATCAGTTTTTCTTCTAACTGGCAATAGAAGATGTAGAAGTTGTTCACTGTACTAAGTTAAAGCTGCACTCTATGTGAATGGCTAAATACACAGATAAATAAATATATGGGAGCTGTTTTACCTGCCAAAGGATTTGTATTTCTTTCCATCCAGTCTTGAAATTTACACAGCTTTTCTACACAGTACAGCCCTGTTTGGCAGAAGAGGGGACCTGATCTTTCTCAGCTGCAGTTTCCCTTTCACTTACAGGTCTCCTTCTTACCCTGTGAAGGGACAGCAAGGCTGATGTCAAATCGGTGACTCTGTGCGGAAGCTCCTCAGAATTTCTTTTTAATCCATTATACTGTAAATAAACTTCCCTGCAGTCTTCTAGCATGTCTGGAGATGTCGCGGCAGCTTCCTGTTCTTCCTCCAGTGGTGAAGAGGGATGTGCATTCCTCCTGGACTGAGCAGTCCTGCATAATGACATGTGAGTCCAACTAAGTCCTGAAGTACTGTGAGCCCAGCCTACATGGTGACATGCCCCACAGGGAGTGTCAGATCCAGACCCAGCTCACAGGAATGGGCAGATTGACTTGACTGTCATTTCTCCCAGGGGGTGGGGGGGGGGGGGGGGGGAAGAAACTTGGGGACATCCCGTGAGCATGGAGAGGGTAAGTAAAGCTTCCACCATGGCCAACCTTGACAGTTTGCATAGTAAATAACAACTGGATGGGCTGATTTTAGTTTTTTGTCAGTCTCCCTCTGGCTGGCAACGAGGTGCCACAGCACTACCACCTCCCATAACATACCAGCATAAATGTTGTTAAAGGAATAATCTGTTATGCAACAATGCACTATTTCGAACTTTGAGCGCCATATCATACAATATTTAGCAGATTTTAGCTGCAATTGTGCAATGTATTGTTATGTAAGTACACTCAGAATTCACTTTTAACAGTGCGTGAAAGAGGAAGTTGACTTGGACACAAAATATCAACATGTACATTTAGTGAAATGAGATACATAAAAAGAGAACAAGAGTTTCAAGATTGTCCGAACTGCCAAGAGCCCCACTCGCCTCTTTCATAGATTACCATTCCATTTGATTATCCCAGACATCCAGTGTTATTAAGTAGTCCAGGTATTAGTCTACCAGATATCTGGGCACAGTCCTAAATTATACTTTGTAAGAAGCAGGGGTTACATACTCTCAACTAATTATATAACCAATAACTGAACTAGTGATCTTACAAGTAGCATAAAAAAATTAAAAACACCATCAAGGACTATATGATAATGTATTCATTTTCACTGCACGCACATATGAATATGATTATTTCCCCTTATTTGTGAGCCATGTTGTATCTTTACTGCCATTTGCCCTTTTAGATGTTTCTTCTCAATTTTTACAGGTGCAAGAAATATTTTTTTACATTTGTTTTCTGTTAAATATAAAGGCTTTATTCACGCTTTTCCACACACTTACACATTTTCACATGCATTAATACCAATCATGCATTTTAATACATAAAATAAAAAACACTGCACATCTATACATTGCACAGATGCACAGTGTAAAGATTACATTACAGAGGTAAAAAAAAAAAAACATTAACAGTATTCACAAAGGGGTGAAGGGTTTGGAGAAGACAGGAGAAGTGAACAATCTAGGACAAAATAGCTGATTTGGAAAAACTCTCCAATTCAGCTCACTTTCCAGTTCAGGTATGTTGTCCTAGATTGTTCACTTCTCCTGCCCTCTCCAAACTCTTCACCCTTTTTTGAATAGCCCTATAAGTCATTGATTGGCAAGCCATTCAATGTCTCCCTGATTTTTTTGTGGCCAACATGCTGAAAACTTAAAGAGGGTAACAATCTGCATTTTGTTTGAAACAGTATTTCTTTCAAGTGTTCATTAAATGTAAGGGGAATTTTCTATTTTTAATGTTCCCCTAACCTAACCAGTACTGAAAGCCAAAGAAAACAGAAATAGCCTGAAGTAATGAGAACATCCTGGAGTATGATATGTGATATTGCACACCACCATTATAACCACCTTCAACCAGTTTTTGATTGCTATAATGACCAAATGGGTCAAGGCAACCAACCACCAACAGTTTCTATTGAACCCATGACACAGTCAACACTGTTGGTAGTATGTTGCTAGGAATTTATGTATCTACCTGGGTTCGCCAGTTGTTCATTAAATCCATTGTAAATTCTGGAAACTGTGTACTTTAATGGAAACCGCTCTACATTAAAATGTAAATATTTTATGAAATAAAGGATCAAGTTTTGTACAAACTGCATAAACAGTAATTAAATACTTGGAGCAGGTTGCATTTTCCAAATAATGCACAGCATGTAGATTTTCAGACCAAAAATCTGCTTTAAATTGTATATATTTACCACCCTAGTACCAGAGCATTTTTAAAATTTTTGCACACACATGCTAAAATATGATTTTTTTTTTATAGAAAATTACTTGAACCCCCCGATCAATTATATATTTTCTGAAAGCTGTGGCCCTGTAGAATAAAAATTGGTAGCTGCATTTTTTTTATACATTTATGTAAATAAAAGAAGATACCAAAAGATACCATGTTTTAAAATTCTGCGCACCCGTGCAATGGTGAAAAATTGGGGTACTCAAAATTGTTGATAGGAGACAATTTAAAAGCCTTTACTTCTCATCAGTTTAGAATTATGACCCTAGAATTATTGCAATCTCTTCAATCTTTGCAGCAATACCCAACATGTGTGGCAAAATCATCGTTTAGGTACATGTGAATGCCCTAAGCTTGAGTCTTTATCCACATGCAGATGGACTGGACAGTGAAGTTGGCATTCATTTTTTACAATTTATATTTATTTTATAATTATATTTTTTTTTTCATTTTTACCTTTATTGCTATCCTAATGGGGCTGACAAGCCTATATGTGATAGCGTTTGGAGGTGACAGGTTCTCTTTATGGAGACATCTGGAGTCTATTAGACCCGTGATGTCTCTACTGCCCTCCTATACAGGTGATCAAGCACAAGGTTGTGGTGGTGGTGGTGGTGGGGGGGGTGTTGGAGGCTGCACATTCGCAGGTTGCCAATAGTGATCTGGATGACGGGCATTGCCTGCAGAAAAAAACGATACCAAGAACATGGCTGCAGCAGCACCATGATTTTGATACAACCACCTCAGGATGAGGACATATATGTATGTCCAGCGGTCCTGAAGTGGTTAAACAGAGTAAATGGTTAAATATTGTACAGAATCCATGAACAGTATTTAAATACTTGGAGTTTATTAATAAACAATTTGCTGAACCATTTATTATTATGCATTATAATGCATGTAGATTTGTTCTGCATGAATGGAGGCAAAACCAAATGTTATTAGCATATTTCCTTTCCAGATCAAATGTAATATCACGTAAATAGCAAATGATGGCCACTTGATGTATCTGACGAGCATAAGAAATAAGTATTTCGCCAGTTTTAAAAGTATAAGATACATTCAGTTGTAAAAGGATCCTGATGGTCCTTACACAGCAGGAAGTTCTCTACTTCCACCCACTGCATTGTCACCAGAGTCTGGTATATTAGACGCACGCATTGTGTGCTCCAGCAGAAGCACCAGAGTGATTGTGTCGCAGATCCTCCCCTGCTCAAGACTCATCACTCTAGTTGCCTCTTTTGAATGGTGACAATATAGTGTAAGTGTCCTGAATCAGGGGCCATTGATATGGTTAAAAGAACCCCACATTGCCAAAGCCTGTCCTCATCACTTACTTTTCATACTAATGACATGCTGTTGCCAGTGCATCTGAAGTAGTATGGCTAACATTGAGTTCCAGCATATGGGTCTTTCTGCTGCATTTCTGTGATGGCTATTACCACCTAATTTGTATGTACGCTCTTCTGGCCTGTTGCAGGACATCCTGGAAGCCAGGGTACCTAAGTAGGAACTGCTGCACCACCAGGTTCAGGATGTGTGCCAGGCAAGGCATGTGTGTAAACTTTTTCTGCCAAAGGATGGACAGTAGGTTGGTGCCTTTTTTCTATGGTGCCATTGTCACACATGACTGTTGCTACACAACATGGCATGGACAAAATCCCTGGCTCAGTGGAGTTCCTGGAGCATTGCATATGCTCAGTGAGTGATTAGCTGGTGGTCAAGTCACCAGAGGAGGCCATTGAGTTAGAGTGGGTAGAAGTGTAGAAGTGACTGAGCTGTCATGATCACCAAGGTTCAGGATGGATTTTGGATGGGTTATTGGAAATCTTTCCAAAGAGAATTCTAGGGACAAAAGCTGCTTCATGTCTCAGAAGATACATAGTAAATCGTCATAATTATGTGTAAAAATAAACATATGATCTTTTAGATAAACACCTAACCTAAAAGGGAAGAAAAATGCTAACATTAACAAACTATGAGAAAAGAAAATATGAACTAGATAGGCAACGCGATATTTAACATATAAAAAACAATGCAGATAATGGCATTAAAATGTGAAAGATCATTGCTGTTATTAGACTAAACTTTTGAGTATTCTGTAATGGTATAGAAAGCCTGTGTTAGCATGGTCTTTGCTCTTCAGATTCATTTTAATGTTCTATAGAGTGTCTCATTATAATATAATAACATACTGTAACATATAATGATAGTATATTAAAACACTGAGTAATTCAATAAAAAGGAAACTTCAGAATATGTAAGTCATACTGGCAATTTCTATGCCACCGGCAATATTGCATAATAGGATCTACCACTATCTGTTTGAAGTACTTTTCACTGTGGATAATTTACAGTGTGCATTAGTCAACCCCTTTGCCTCTTCATCAGATGGGTCTTTTTTCTATGGTGTTAGCCATTAAGAGGTTGTGATAGGGGATTTATTTGTACTGCCACATTTAAAGAGACCCTGTCATTTTGTTTTGCACTTAATTTGTAGGGTATACCTCTAAAGATTAAGAGAAAGTTAACAAATCTAAACATTCCCTGCTTTCTCTCCTTGCCTGGGCCTTTCTTCTTAAGCACCTAAAAAAATACATACATAACTATTATTCATGAGTCTTTTGGTTGGTCCAGTGATGTCATGTGCCCTTTACACAGCGGCCCTTGGGGGTCCTTACTGCTGCACTAAACATCCCTCATGTAAAGATGCGTGGGAGTCATTCAATTAAGTAATGCTCTAGACTTAGAGAAAGTGTGTTGGATAATGCTGGTATTTTTTCAACCTTGAAGACTGAAGACCTTTAGTAGCCAAAAAGAAATACTTTGGGTCAGTTTGAGATTGAAGGTGAATGTTGCAACAAAATCCATTACTATTACATTGTGTGTGTTATGTGTTTGACCTGCCAACAAATGTGTAATTTTGTTGAACAAGAATCGGCAGTCTTGTATTGCAAGCACTCACTGTAACTGAGGAATACAGTCTGTTCTAGGACAGACCTCAGCCTTTGATTGAATAATGAAGGTGCAGTGGCACACTGATGAGGTCCTCCTTTCCTTTAAAGCAAACCTACCTACAGTAGCTCTTTCTAATCTCAAACTAGAGCCCACAGTTTTGATTGGTGCTCCTTTTTTTGCCTTCACAACCGACATTGTGGGTCTCTTTCAACTACATTTGTCCCTGGCTGCAATGTTGTCCAGCGCCAGTGTACCTGAAGTATATTGGTTTCTTTTATATATATTTTCCACCTTGAGAACAGCAACCTAATAATCTACTTAGGGTACAGTGCCAGCAACCTTAACAAAACAGTTTTAAAATATTCCGTATGCAGAGAGCGAGTGGTTTTCAGTGTGTTTGCTTTTCTGACAGATCAATTTCTCACAGCTGTCAGCTGCTTCTCACAAACTAGAAGGGTCATTAGTCCAAGTAAAATATTACTTTGGTTTATTTGCTGCAAACATCATCTAGCACAAAATGCTACTCATGTATATAAATGTCACCTTGCATAAGTTTTACTAAGGGAATATATCAATATATTAGTGTATATTACTTTATTTGCACTGAATTAATGTGGGTGTTTATTAATAAAGCTGAAAATATAGTTTGGTAGTCATAGCAATGTAAATGTGAAAACAGATTTGCAGGCACGTAGAAGCATTTAAAGCTTCTGGATATTTAATTTACATTTTAGGTTTACATTTTAGGTTGTCTTTATATTATGATCACATTGCATATAAAAAGTTATTTTCTAGAAAATCTTAACAAGTAACTGCACTTTTAGAGCAGTTACAATTATTCTTTTAATCCCCCCCTCCATCACCCTAAGATTTAGCAGCCAGCCCTATACACACTAGTCCCCAATCCAGTAAGATCTCTGCTGTACAGCCTCTTTAGGTCACATTGCTGCTTGTCAAAATGTTCTCAATTTTTTTCCATTGGGCCCACAGATTTGTTTTGCAATCGTGAACCCTATGGTGAGTTTGTACTCCAGATTCCATTTTCATTTAATGGAATGTGTAGTTTAAAACAACTTATCTAAACCTATAAACATAAGTGTATGTTAAAAGCAATGAAAATGAGAAAAAAAAACTCCAATCACAAGATATCTTTGCAAGAACTTCTAGCATTCATACCAATGCCCTTGGTGGGGTTTTTTAGGGCCCATTCACACCATTGCACTGCAACATGTGTTATGCTGACCGGGAATAGTAAATATGAAATGAATACGCCACATTTTTATACTGACCTGCTCAAAAAAATTGTTAACTTGTTTTAGTCCAGTGCATAGTAAATTATGAAAATATATACAGAAAATATATTTTTCCTTTAAATGCATTCCTTAAAATGTAACTTCCTCCTAAAGACTAGCCATAATTTTAACTTTAAAACATAAACCCTTTTAACCCTGTTCCTAATATCATCCTATCATAACCCCTAAAATAAGCTATAACACTAAATTAACTGCTTGTTGTTTATATTCACCTTATCCTTCTCAGCCTTGCTCAATCACTTGCGTTGACGGGTATTGGTGAAACCAGATAGATACCAGTGCTGAGAAGTAAAGATTGATAATTTTAATGGTTAGTATGAGGGTTAAGTTTGCATGCATTCAAATATCTTAACTGTTAACAAAAATGTATCTTATTTGTGTGTCACTCAGCGGTACATCTTCAAATCATCTCTGAATTCATACTGACACTATCCTTCTGTAGGGTGGCTACGTTTGTTCCCCATGGTCCCCGTGTGTGTTGGAAAGTAGCCACCTCTCCAAGCTCTCACGTTTAGTTTACTAATTTGTTTTGAGATTGTAATCCAAAACAGGGAGTGAGCTTGGACTGGTGGCTACTTTACAACACACACAGGGACCATGGGGAACAAAAGTAGCCGCCCTCCAGAAGGAGATGATTTGAGGATCTACAGCCGAGGGTTACACATATAAGATACATTTTTGTTAATAGTTAAGGTACTTGAATGCATTTTTAAGATTTAATTTCTGAATTTAGTGTGAAAATAAATAGCAGCTTACCATCCACTTGTCCAAGCCAAGTCATTCTCTGCTTCTTCAATATTCATGTCTTTTTTTCTGGTCCTAGGGTGACAATGCTCTGTGAGCGGCTCCCTAAACAGAAGCAGCATTGTTACCCTAGAATGAATGCTTTCTGTGAACTCTCAGTTGCAACACCAATGCACAGCAGGCCAGCATGTACAGCTTGGTACAGAACAAGGGCTCATGGGAAGTCCACATCTTTGAAGGGATGAACACTACTGCTGGGTGTACAAATTGGTAGTTGCCCAATATAAGAAAAGTAGATGGGCACCTGTGTAGATTTTTAAAGCCAAAGTAAGGTTGGGGAACATTAAAGAAAATTATTAGGGATATTACCTTATAGAGGGAATGTTTATGGGAGAGTTTAATTATACTTGTATAAGTGTTAGGGGTAGTTTAGGCATTCAATTTGGGGTAAATTGACTTTAAGGCTTGAGTATGTTAGGCTACGTTTTAGGGTAAATCTCATGGATAGGTTAGGGTTAGGACATGTAGAAGACTAAATGTATTTACATTTGTATGCCAATTTCCCTGCACTAACACCTTCGAACACCAAGTTCTCAATGCTGAAAGCTAATAAACATACTTTAGCATAGGAATAACTGTTCCTGGTGTTGTCCAGAGACATCAGAATATATTTAAAATCAAGCAGTGTCTTAGGATGTACCAGCAGTTCATCAGTAAGTATTGACACTCATTTACAACATAGAAATTAGTGATCTCTTTGGTAGTATGTATTTATTTATTTTATTAATTTATGAAGCTAACAGTTGTTTCTACAGCACTGTTACAGAGAGCATCAAACCATTTACCATGCTCTAGAATGAGCTTACAATCTAATGCCCCTATGACAATCATATTCATGCACAAAGTAGGGCCAAACAATTGACGTAGCAGTCATTTGTGGGTAGAAATGCAAATGTGACAATACACAAGTTTCCTATATGTAGCATCCTCGGTGTGAATCAAAACCAAAATTCAAGTATTGCAAGGCACAGGTGCTAACTTAGCCTCCATACTACTAAGAAATAGAGATAAAATGGAAACATTGCATGATGGTAACACGCCTGCATTATGCATGCAAGAATTCCATAAATTCTGCTATTCAATATGTGTGGTCAACAGTACATACACAATACAAATATATAATTCTACAATTTTTTTTTTTAAAGAAAATAGTTCTGCAGTTATGTATCATAGTTTAATGATCTTCTCTTCACTTGTGTGTGTGTGTTTTAAAGCTCAATTGTACAATTATTTTATAATACTGTGATGAAATCATGCTTCATTAACAGTAAAGGATGTGCTGGTGTTTTTTTGATCTTTTGAATGAAGTAGCGCGCGGCAGGCCTTGTTAAAATTATTTGTGTTGGCAGAACTCTAGAGACCAGGAGAGCATGCTGGAAATCTAGACCACCGCTCAGTTAAGAACACAGAATTCCGGATCTTCAGCAGTCCAACCTATCCCCTACAAGTGTTCCAATCAACACCCTCACAGTCTTTAAGCAGCTTTGTTGATAGGTGTACTGTGTTGAGTATTTGTACCACTGCACTTTATGTTGTGAAGTGCTGATCTGTATGGATGCATTACAGTAATAAATAACAATGGCCTAATTGAGCTTTAATGATTTTAAATTAAAAAAGTGCAAAGATCATTAATATGCAGTAACACATATTTACACACTAACAGTATTAAAAGATAACAAATGAGATCTTCTGAAAACTTGTAACTTCCAACCCAAATGTTAAAGCAGCTTTTACATTCATTTTTTAATTTTTTTTTTTTATTCAATTTTTTTCCATCAAATATGTTTTCCAGAGTTCTGTGCTAATCCAAATAGACAGTGCCTAAGGTCTTGTTATTCGCAAGCATCATTGATTAGTGGCAGCCCAAACTGTAAGTTGGCAATAAGTCTTTGGTGTATATATATTCAGATCAAGAATTAATTAATATAATCTTTACATTTGTCATTTTAAATTAATTTAGTCCATTTTGATGGTCTTCTAGTTATAATTTCGAATAATCAAATAAACCAGTTCAGAGCCAGTTTCTCTCACTTTATTAGGTGTCACTATGTAACATTAATTTCTGCTCATTAAGCTTATTAAGATGTGTGCAATAAATATACTGCTTGCACAGTGTATTATGTTTTATAAGGGTTGTTGCTTGACCTCCTTGCATGCAAGGCATGCCTTGACTCAGTCGACCTGCATAATTCCCACTGCTGTTCCTGCAGCAAATAATATGCTGTCTTAAGCCTTATTATACATGATTTATGAAGGGAAAAATCAAGGGGGAGACATATAAAGCTTTTTTTTTTAAAAACCACAAAGAAATTGTGAGAGCGCTGTGTACATTTTGGCATTCCATCCAGAATACAATAACCTTCATAATAAAAGAAGCATATTATTATTATTATTATTATTTTAGACTCAGCAAATGTTTGTTATTTATCATCTAAGAGCACAAAGGCTTTTTAACAGAACCCCATTTGGGGCACACAATTTTTAAAAGATCTAGCCGTTTAGTAATAAGGATAGTGTTGGTGGCTGTTTAGCCAATTCAATAAATTCTACCATCGTCACAGAACTTTACTGCATCTTATATCATAAATCATAGTGAATCCTTCCCATGAAATACATTTATAAAAAAAATATAGCCACGCTTTAAAAACATTTAGAAGCAAGAAAGAGTGCCAGAAAACTGGTAAGATATAAACTGAATTTCAAATATTTGCAGTAGCAAATTAGTATACAAACCTCTTCTATATAATGTTTCAGATACGTTAGTCTAAGTTGAGTTGCAGTGCTTTGAAAAAGGTAAACGTTAATTGCCTGTGTACTGGCCTTCAGCTAATGATCCCATGTGCAATAAGCTACTAAGTAGACATGTTGTAATTATTCAGTATTTATGTTGCAAAAACCATTATCATAGCAAGATGTAAACAAAGTATGGATGGCATTTTCACACATTTGCCTTATTGCTTTGATTCTGGCTTCTCATCATTTCAAGTCTTCTTTTTTCAAGTCTTTCTGCCCATTCATTTCGGAGCCTACAAAAATTAATAAAATATTCTGTAATAAACCTGGGATTATAAATGTACAATATACATACCTATATACTATGTGCCTCATTAATAAAATCTGTAGGAAAGGAAAAGGTTTCCTATTGAAACTAATTCAATAGCACATGTGCTTCTATTAATATAGATTAACAAATTAAATCAAACTGTCATTTGTTTGCTTTGGAATAGATTTCTACTTCCCTATTCCTTTGCTTTTCTTAAGTATAAATTCACTAGTGTCTTAAAGCTGAACACAAGGCAGACATTAAAAAAAAAACCCACAGCTTTAAAAATAACAGGATTTTTGTCCTAACTGTAAAACCAGTTTATTGAAATACATCAGACAGGGAGTTAAAGTCTTTAGCCACTGGGTTCTGCAGCTTCAGTTAATTGGACACTGGAATGAATAGCTAGATTGCTATTGGCCCTCTGCTGCTGTCAAGAAGAGGACCTAATGGACCTAATGGAGAATTTCAGGTCCCCCTCTGCTGATTGACAGGATCAGTGGGTGGGTGCAATAGCTAGTTTGCTATTGGCTATTGCAAAGTGAAATAGCCAATAGGAATCTAACTATGCCTTCCTATGCTGGGGTTTTTTTTCTGACTGACGGCGGCCGGCGGCTCCGATGTCAGAAAAAAAAATCGAGGGAAAGGTTTACCCTGCTCGATCCGGGAGCCGCTATCTAATAGCAGGAGACTCCTGGAACATCCAGGAGAGTTGGGATGTTTGCATTAAGCACGCTAGTGACACCTGTCCATAAGCTTCCCTTACATTGCCTGTGAGTTTTGCTGATGGCATAGTGTACTGTATACCTTAAGGTTAAACTTTGTGTGTCTGCACACCTTGTACTTAACTTTCATTCTTTCTGTGAAGCTGTTTCTTTTCTGGTTTATCTGTTTTGTTCTGACCCTTTTTCTGTAAATCTATTGCTGGTTTTGTCAAATTGGCTCTTTTTTTGTCTTCTGTCATTACCTGTGAACCTGATTTACTGATTGGTAAAGTAATCCCATACTCAATATATCACTTCCTTGTTAGAGAAGTGATGTTACACAGGAATGCACATACAAAAATTAACTACTTCCTTTTTAGGTTGCTGATGTTGCCGGATAAAATTTTACATGATACATAAGCTGCAGTGGCCTCAAAAGCAGGATTCTCAACTAGTCCTGTTAGCTAACCAGATGACATCTGGTTGGCTAAGAGCATGGTAGCATGGCTGCACCCCCCCGTTGGTGGCGGGGGGGTGCTGCCATGCTTCACCATTTTAAGCTGGTATGTGGTCTTTTGAAAAACCTTTTTACCAGTGCACAATTACATGGCGATAAGCAAATATTTGCTCTACAAATTAAATAACAAGGTTGGCTCCCCCACTGATTTCTTGCATTTATCTAGAATTCATAGAAAAAAGGGTTACATGTTAGTGTCAGAAATGTGCTCCATTACAAGGAAATCTCTACAGAAGATTATTGTTTTATTCTTTCACACTATGGCAGTTAATTCTGTCATTACACATATTCTTTTTACATCAAAGGTTAAGCTGTAAAGAACTGTGGTATTGTATTGTTTCTGTAACCACCCTTGTGGTTTCCATAATAAGAAGCACAATTGCATTTTGACATATGCACAGTAGTCCGAAATAATTAGGGCTTTAATTAACAGTAACATTCCAGTGGTGAATACGTTTAGTCTGGTCATGGGTGTTCGAAATAGTAGGCTACATATTGTATGCTGTCAAATCTGCCGTGGAGTCTGGCTTGAGTTAAACTGGATAAGCAATACTTATACTTCCCCACAGTAAACCTGTTGCCACAAGTATATCATCACATTTAATGTGACTTGGGATTTAGATCAGAATAAAAATGCCCGGAGCAGCATGTGACGTCGGACTTGAAAACTTCAGATGGGTCAGTTTGTTTGTCATGAAATATTTGTGTTTGTTCTATCCCGGTTAGAGCAACAACTGCTATTCTATATTTAGAAGACTTTTTTTTTCTACTTAACTAAAATGAATGTCATATAGGACAAATTATGTGTTCTTCTTCTAATAGTGTTAGCCAGTGATGTAATTAATATCACTACTTAGCTAATTTATTTATAACAAGTGCACTTGCCTACTAAAACTTTTGATATTTTCTTTGAAGCACAGATGATGATGATGACCTTTTAGGACAGCACAAAAATGTGGGACCTAAGGCAAGGACTAAAGATAAAGGACTAAAGAGTCCTCCATCATGGGGCCTAACAAGAGCTACATTTACACTTTCTGCACCCTTGCCCACCCTGGCTAATAGCCCAGGCCAAATTGTATATGGACTGGGGGTCGATAGGTTACAACATACAGTTAACTCACTCTGTGCCTTAAAGTCCTAAAGGAGTAGGGCAAACTGCACCCTCTCTGTAAATCAGCTCTAGGTGTAGAAACCAAGAGTGGGCAAACTGTAATTGCACTCTACTTATTCCACCAACAAAAATCCACAGGCTGCATAGGGACAGCAACAGCAGAATGCCATTAACAGGGACAGCAACAGCATAGAGACAACCCTGCCACCCTAGGAAACGTGTGCTGAAACCTGACTCTGAGTATTATAACACTTATGCTAGTGCTTACATTTATAGTTAGTGGTAAAGAACACATAAATATCATTGTTGGCATGGACATACAGAAATCAAATTTCAAACAGAAATAGTGTGACGGCTTAATGCAGAACTCTGGGCAACATTTTTATTAACCCTTGCAGTGGGGCTACCCCTGCACTGCAAGGGTTAACTGCTCGTTTTGGTCTAAGGACTAAAATAATAAAAAAATAAACTCACCCGAACCTGGGAGCTGGCCAGCTGCCACTGCGCTCTCTCCAACCTATGTTCTCCTACGCTGCAGCAATGGTATATCCCTTGGCATCCTCACATGCAATACACAGGGGGGAATTTATCAAAACTGGAGCAGACAAAATTTGGAGCAGCTGTGCATGCCAGCCAACCAGCTTCTATATCCAGTTTGGTAAGGTAAGATTTTAAAATAAAAGAGAGAAGCTGATTGGTTGCCATGCTCAGCTGCCCCAGATTTTGTCTGCTCCAGTTTTGATAAATTTCCCTCAGTCTGTTTGGAGCCAGAACTTTGTTTATGTTATCTGTGTTTGCTATGTTTCTAAGCTCAGCACATTGATTATTTCTGACTGCTGCTGTTGAGTTGTCTCCAGGAGCTGTCTTCAGGAATGGTATTATTCTCCCAGGCTTCCCTTTACAGTGTTTTGGATGTGATTACTCAAGGATCTTTAGAGCACTGCAGCAGGGGGGGAGAGAGGCTGGAATGGAAGGGAAGGTCTAAGAGCTGGCTGGCTCTGAGGTTTGGGTAAGTACAACTTTTTTATTTTAATTCCTAAACAAGCAGTTAACCCTTGCAGTGTGGGGGTAACCCCACTGCAAGGGTTAATAAAAATGTTGCCTGGAGTTCTTCTTTTAGCTTTGACATCATTAGGCAATGACCAATTTGGAAACTGCCAAAATGTTAGCAACCAATAATGAATCTTTTTTTGTGATAACTGCTGTAGGTTAATGAAAGGGAAGTATAGTTAGAGATTTTTTTTTGTACGGTGCTGCAAGAGCAGAAACTGTGCAACTGCAGAAGCCTTTAGAAACCATTCTGATTTTTTTAATGTAACTAAATGAGGAAAACAAGAAATTGCATTTCTCTGTCATGAGCGATTGCATTTTGTGCACTTTGCTTATATAAACCCAATTAGAATGTTACATAAATAGCAAATACATTATATGTGTTTCTGTGACTCAACACTAAATGACATGTTTCACATTATCTAGAGGACACTAACTATGTTATGCCTAGAGCAACACATTGCCCTCATTTGTAGGTAAACGTGGATGGTGTGGGAACATTTTATTTAGGCTTTTCATTTATAGTTTGCAAGCTCGTAAACTGATCATTTTTATTTTGTATTAACATTTTGTTTAAAAAAATGCATATTTATTTATGCTTCTATGACACTAAGGGGCAGCTTTATCAAGGTTAAAAATCCCTTTTTGGTCAGAGGGTGAAGTTCAGACAGGAACAACTGAGCACAAGAGGCTAGACATGTGCGATTCGTTTCGCTTCAAATCAAAATTCGTACGAATTTCCCGACATTCGGACACATCGGAATTTCCGAATCCCAATGCATCCGAATGTGTCCGAATCCGAATTTCCATTTCCGTATTTCAGATTGCGTCCGAATTTCGTTCAAAAACCCAAACTGAATCGGGTATGTGACTTTTCTGGCCAATCAGATGTGTTTTTCGGTTTAATGCATCCGAATGGGTCTGAACACAAATTTTTGTTACAGCAACATGGGAGCCATATACAGTATATACATATAATACTAAAGCTGAGGCTCCTGGACCCGAATGGCATACGGGATCCAAATTTCTGATTTGCATTCGGGAGCTCCAGAATGCCATTTGGGTCTGGGAGCCTTAGCTTTAGTAATATATGTATATGGCTCCCAGACCCGAATGGCATTTGGGAGTTCCCGCATGCAATTCGGAAATTCGGATCCTGAATGCCATTCGGGTCTAGGAGATTCAGCTTTAGTATTAATATCTGTACATGGTTTTCTGAGGTATTCACAACAAATATTCGTAAACTCATCCGAAACTATGAAAATTTGGATTTAGTCTGAATCCAAAACCCGAACCGAATTTCGGATCCGAATCCGGAAATAACAAAATATCCGAACCAAACCGAACCGAGTTTTTCCGCAGCTTACATGTCTAGAAGAGGCTATATCTGCTGTTGGTAAGAATTTGACAGATTTCAATGTTAGATTAGTGATAGAGCACCAGGAGGTTCTGTTAAAGAAGGTTTAGGACATTACAGGACATAGAAGTGACATAGAGTCTGATGGTAGGAATCATAGCTCAAGGGAGACCAGGAATTGATTTCTAAAGGAAAGGTCAGATTTATGAAATTCTTTCACTGGTGGCTTTTCTGCAATTTAGCAGCAATCTGTTGTGTGAACAGCAAGGGAGGTGACAATTAAATATCTTTCCAAGGGGCACATGTATGACTTATTTTAGCCACAGTCACTTTAACATGTTAATGTAGCCAAAAAAAGTTATTTTCAGTTTTTTTTACACCTCGTTTAAATAATACCTGGTAATCCTGCTATAAAAGTTCTTGTTCAGGCACTTTCTATTATGGGGTGACAATGATCTGTATCTTTTTCCCAATTGTTCTTCCTCCATTGCAGACTACCGGCCATTGTTGACAAGCCTTGGTTTGATTCAGAACTGCTTCTCTTCACATACAAGGCTATGGGAATTTAAAAGCAGCTGAAACAGGTCAATTGCAATGAATTCTGAATGATATCAGAAGTGTCTTAAACTCATGTCAAAAGTACGCTGTATTTTCTTATCAAAAACGCCTATTGATACTGGCGCTACAAATTGTTGATTCTCATTGCATAGGCATATTTTGCTGTATTACCAACAGGAAACCCACCCTAAGCAATGAACAGAAAATGGCTGAAAAGGTACTGAGATGCAAAAAAGATTGAAAATGGTGATAACAATATTTTCTAATAAAAAATACAATTGTTAATGTCACCAGGACAAATAGAGTGGGTGAATCTCAAGGACACAAACAACAATAAAAACCTGACAGGTGTCATCCACATTTCACTTTAAGGGGCCATTCCCAACTATGTGTGTGTTGCAGTGAGTTTGATAACACACATGCATAGGGTAGAATAGGCCCTTATAGTTTCCCTTTAAAACCCACTATACTGTGGTGCATAGATATAAACCAGCCACATAGAAAATAATTACATATACTTGAAATTCTCGGCCCTGCTTTGCTACTAGACCGTTCCCTGCAGCCTCTTACCCCTCGGGGTCTGACAGTATAAGGACCCATGACGTCATCACGTCTAATGTAGCTGAATTAGAACTGAGGATGCCGAGGGGGAGAGAGGAAAACACTGTCTGCCGCAGGAACAAGAATCAGGTGAGTAATTTTTTTTATTTTTGCTCCTAGACCAAAATGAGCAGTTTGTTGGTTATGTGTTTAGATGAAGCACTGAGATCTTGAGGAATGCTGAACTAAGTTTTACTTGCTTAGAAGGACATTACATGTCAATACAGCATTATGCAGGAAACATTACACAGTATATAAAAGAACTTCCTGTTTATCATAGATAGGCATGCATATAGAGAGACTAATATTGTACTACACTGTCATCTACAGCTCAAAAAATATATTGCAGTCAGTAATACAATCAATACATGTCAGTATATGCTGTTGCATTTCCAACACAGTTAACTCTTTCATTGCGGGAGTAGCCCCACTGCAAGGGTTAATTTTTTCAATTCCTAGAGTTCTTTTTTTTAACTACCTTACGTCCATGGCCGTTTGTGAACGGCCAGATGGACGTCAGTTAAGGTACGTTACCAGCTATTTAAATGGGGGAAAAAAAGAAGACTGCCTTAACACAGAGTACCATGTAGCGCAGCTGTGTTAATGCAATGCATAGTGTGAAGGGAGCCTTAGGGGGTGATTTACTAACCTAAACACACGCACGCACCAGGTGCGTGTGATTTTCACACAGCAAAACGTATTTATCAACCAAAAAGTCTCTAAAAGCATATTTCCACTAATGCCATATATGGAAAAATCATGCACATGATGCATATATAATGCTGCTTCACAGTTTAGACAAAAATGGTTAGCTCATGCATTTACATTCCTGCATTCATCAACGCAAGCAACACAACATAGAGCTAATTTACACAACATCACCTTGTAATTCATGCAAGGCTTTGCACAACACACCTGCTGGGTGTGTACACACTACAAAGGTGTTTAGATTCCACCCATAGATCATGCTGGGAGGGAACACACTACAGAGGTGTATACATGTTCGTGGTGTGTTTATAAGGTTAGTAAATCAACCCCTTAGGCTTTTGTTCTGCTTGAAGCATTTCTTTAATCATTATACATCTAGTGGACCAGAATTGCCAGCATAGGTTGTTATGTTAGTATGGGTCTACTTTAAGATCAGTGGAAAATCTGTTGTGTTTTTTTTTCTATAACTAATGTAATTTCAGTTAAAAATAAAAGGTTTGCGTGTTTAATCAGATAAAATAAAATTGCCATACATGTATGATCACAAATTATTTCATCAAATCTAAAATTTGTAGTGTGAACATCATCGACCAATCCATCACTGTGTCCATCACATACATTTAAAAGAGATCCAGTGTCTTGTTTTTTTCATTGGAAGCTTTAATCTCACTTAGTAATAATAACTGCGTGCCTTTAGTCATACGTTCCTATGGCTGCATGCTTGGGATGATGTGCATTGGTTGAAATGTATAACCAGTGATCTCACGGGGTCTTTTGTCACATTAATGTTCTCTGGTGAGTGCCCATCCCTCTGTAACATGAAGGATTAGCAGCATGGCATTCAATTTGCATCATGACATTCATAGAATGTGCAAAGCGGGGTCCGTGCTTTAGCTTAATTATTGTGATTGTAATGTTTATTTTAAGCAGGTCGACATTACACTGCACCAACTGTGATATTATTACTAGAGCAAGAAGGTCAGTATGCATTTTATATGAATGCATTAGTTCAGTTTGACTTTGATGAATAAACTAAGGGTTCTCTCATTAATTTTCTATATAAGTGCTTTTCAACCCTTTATGTCTGCCAGTGCCCTTGTGCTGTTGACTGCTTTAAGCGGATGTCTTAGAAAGCATTATATAGGTATTTTGTTAGGTTTTCATACTTAAAGTACATATACCATTGGGGAATAGCTAGACTTTTGATCTGGAGGTTAATTGACAAAATACAAGGGTGCACTCCTCATCAACATCTGTAAACTGTAGAAAATTTACTTAGAAACACAAGGAGAAGCATTTTTTTGTAGCCAATTGCTTTAAAATCAGAATATATATACTATATTGCAAAAAGTATTGGGACACCCCTCCAAATCATTGGATTTAGGTGATCCAATCACCTCCATGGCCACAGGTATAAAAAAAAATCAAGCACTTAGGCATGCAGACTGCTTCTACAACCATGTGTAAAGGAATGGGTCGCTGTCAGGAGCTCAGTGAATTAAAGCGCGGTACCGTGATAGGGTGCCACCTGTGCAGTAAGTCCATCCGTGAAATTTCCTTGCTACTAAATATTCCACGGTCACCTGTTAGTGGTATTATAACAAAGTGGAAGCAACTGCGAACAACAGAAACTCAGCCACGAAGTGGTAGGCCACGTAATATGACAGAGCGGGATCAGCGCATGCTGAAGCGCACAGTGCGCAGAAGTCGCCAACTGTCTGAAGAGTCAATAGCTACAGACCTCCAAACTTCATGTGGCCTTCAGATTGGCACAACAACAGTGCATAGAGAGCTTCATGGAATGGATTTCCATGGTCGTGCAGCTGCATCCAAGCCTTACATCACCAAGTGCAATGCAAAGCGTCGGATGCAGTACGCCGCCACTGGACTAAAGAAGTGGAGAGGTGTTCTCTGGATTGACGAATCACACTTCTCTGTCTGGCAATCCGATGGACGTGCCTGGGTTTGGTGGTTGCCAGGAGAACGGTACTTGCCTGACTGCATTGTGCCAAATGTAAAGTTTGGTGGAGGGGGGATTATGGTGTGGGGTTGTTTTTCAGGGGTTGGGCTTGGCCCCTTAGTTCCAGTGAAAGTAACTCTTAAGGAATCAGCATACCAAGACATTTTGGACAATTTCATGCTCCCAACTTTGTCGAAACAGTTCACAAAGCAAGGTCCATAAAGACATGGATGAGCGAGTTTGGGGTGGAGGAACTTGACTGGCCTGCACAGAGTCCTGACCTCAACCCGATAGAACACCAGTATATGTATCCCAGCATGCACCACTGGCTGAGAGAAGCCCAGTGATTGGATTCTGTTCTGTACATACATTACAGTGCCTCCCACTGGCTGTCCCACAATATGACAGAGTCACACTCCACCCAGGGGGGTACAGGCAATGCTAGACACCTGGAATTAACCAGATAATTGCCACTATAAATCCAGCCAGGCTGACTACAGCCCTGGCTATCACTAAATGTTTAGTAGCCACATCACAGAAGGTGATGGGGGCTACAATAGCAAGGCACACATAGGGAATATGCAACACTATATGCACAAAAACCAAGAAGCCAAGCTGCCATGTGTCCCGTGGGCATTTTTCTTTTCCCTTTAAGGCACCCCATCTAATTATTTTAAAATGTTCGCAAGTATGCTGTAGCATATGCTAGGCAAAAACCAGCTTAATGAAATTTGGATAGGTTTAGACATATAACCCATAGATCTCCCAGTTTTTGCCACCTGGAGAAAACATAATGATCTAGGGTTTTTTAGCACTGCGAAGAGGCATCAGTGATGTTAAACATACCATATAGGTACCATGTAGCACCTTATGGTGGTTACTATTAGGTATGAGCTCAGGTTCGGACAGAACCCAGTCCGAGTCTGAGCTCCTCTGAACCTGGAGGTGACATGTGGCCACCCGCCCAATCAGCTGCAGCCTGGGCCATTCCCTGCCCACAGCTACACATAAACAAAGGAATGGCTTGCATTTGCTGACACCATTGACCTTATCTGGCCATATGGCCATGTTAAGTCATTGGCATTGACCAAGTATTGATATGTGGCCATAAAAGGTCAATGACATCAAAGTATCCCACCCCTTTGCTTATGTGTAGCTGCAGGCAGGGAATTCCCCATCCGCAGCTGATTGAGTGGCAGCAGAGCCACCCCTTCATTCCTCTCTTCCTTCCATGTTGTCGCAGCTTCAGATTGGGTTAAGAATATTATGTTTAGACAGTTTAGTTTCCTGTCATTTCATACATCAATGTGATATTCAATAATAACAAATATGCAGTACCTGTTTGGCCAATACATTAGTCTTTCTTTTACATTCCAGTTTTAGTACACTGTCTACAGAAGACTGTTCTGAATTGATATGCGGTTGGCTATTATAGCACACAGCATACTACACCTTAGTATAGAAGCCACAATATCTTACCTCTTTAAGGCGCTCTTTTGTTCTCTAGCTGCTTCAATTTGCCGTGCTTCATTTTGTTTTTGAATTCTCTGTTCCCAAGCATTCTTAAGTTCACAAGTTTCCAAAGCAAAGATTTCCACACGTATATACTGGTTGTTCATGATCTGTGGACAGATAAATATATTCATGGCAGATGGCAAATATATAAAGACAGGATATATGTTACTTTCTCACCTGTAGTTTCTTTACCCTGTCTTTTTATATCTTTAAATCACAGATTTGAAAAAATAAGAGTAAAATGCCATTTGGGCCTTTCAAAGAGGATAACTGTCACAAACCTAACCAAATACATGACAAACATTTTGTTCTGGTTTTGTCTCAGCAAACCAAAATTATTGTATTGCAACAAAAGGTGCAGAGCTGACATTATCTTTGCACAATTTCATCCTAATGTGTTCAAAAGGTCTTGCATCATTAATTGCACAGGTGGTTTCTAGCTAAGAGCATCTCTGCTTTTTGCATTGTACACTTTTAGAGAAAAGGGCTGTTTTGCATATAAATGTGTTGTTCTCCATCCACATGAAAATTATATATTTAAAGCCTATTATTGTTAGCCTTCTTTTAGTATGTCTAGGCTACTGTAGGTAGAGAAAGTCTGCTTTTTCTAGTATATAAATAGCTCACTAGATGAAGCAATAGGATACTTATTACTCAGACAGATGCATTTTTTGTTATTTAACCTATACATTTTCTTTATAAGGGGAGGATTGCACGCAGTTCCTCCAGAATCTACATGACTCTCCGACACCAGTGTCACTCCTTTTCCTTAAGCACCTGTTCCACTCTCCAGGGGGGTTTGGACTGGAGCAGCAAGAGACAATAGGAGGTACATGACAATAGGAGTTATAAATCAGCCACCTAAGCTGGCAATATACTGCTCTATTTTTTTCATTCAACCCATGGGCTAAATGAAAGAAATAGAGCAGATTCCTCCATCAATGTTACAAGCGCGTTGATGGAGGAATCCCTGCTGTTTCTTTTGTATTCTGACTGCAGTCGCCGGCTGCTTTCTGGATATCTGAACACAACCGGCAGCTCATTGGCTGCCGGCTCTGTTTGTGCGAACATTTTCTGTTCTGCTCCTTCAATCAGCTGATCGATGAATGCTGGCCGAATGGGTGCAATCAGAGGCACCCAATTCGCACAGTGTATGACCAGCCACCTTTAGTTTTAGATAGAATGGGGAAAGGTTAGATGCCTGGTTGGGATTTTATTGGTACACACTTTATCCAAAATAAAAGAAAACATTTTTGGCTTGAGGTTAACAGTACTTTACCTTAAAGTACATGCTCTCTTTAGTTCTTTCCACATCTGTGGAGCATCAGCATAGGGCATTCTTTTCAATGGTTTGCCCTATGCAAGACAAAGATGGCTAACCATGCTCCTGCAGCAGTTTGATCCCCCATGCACACAATTGTGAATGTGCAACCCATTTTGGTGCATTTTGGCGTGTTTGTCTTGTACCAGCATAAGATAGCTCATTCAGTTCAGTGGGCTGCCCTAAGCATTAAAAACGTGGAAGAGAAACTTCTACAACAGTTTGAGCCATTAGCTTTGTGTTTTATTTGGACCGCGTGCTTTCATGCATTTTTCTTGCATTAACACATGCCAAGATGCACATCTATCCTTCCACCTTCGGGGTGTCATTCACAAATAATAATCATGTGATTTTGTGCACATTCACACGCGCGACTAACGTAATGGAGGCTAAAACTGGCCACATGTGGTATGACATGACCTTATTGGATGTAATTTAAATGGATAGTTTAAGCAGGCTCTTCCCCTACATACAGAAGTTTCTGTTAAAAAAGATAAACTGTAAAGAGGTTGTGTGGCCAACTTCAGACATTAGTGTTTTGTAACAATATTTATGAAGTGTTGGAAACCAGAGATTCTTGGTTCAAATTGGATGAACTTTCTAATGTATGTCTGTGAAGGTTCTCATTCATCAAGGTTGTGGTATATCTAACGTTTCTAACGTGCTGCCATATGGATCATTTGAAAGCTGCAAATGTTTGTTATTAAAACATATATATTATTAATTACTGATAGCTCAAACATGTGTGTTCACTGGTGCAATATATTTTATTTGTAACAAATTAATATAAAAAATGTTTTATTTATTTTGATTTGTCCGCAAATAGGGTATCGAAGACTAACTGCAGTCAGTCTTTAGACTACCACTGATACACTTTGTTGGCTCAGAGCCTCTGTTCTAGGGATGTGTTCAAAATGCACACACATTAAAAGACTCTTCTGATAGCTCTTATTTCAAGAGAAAAAAAATGTATTCAGTTTTACTATTCATTTATGTGATTTGAAGCTTTTATTTTGGACAGCTTTGCACTTGGCCACCACTTTTAACTGAATTATTTGAGAAAAATGTCTGCGTTTTAAGTATGGGTAATAGAATCAACAACATAAATATCCTTTAGGTGATTATCCATTGCTGTAAAATCCGCCACTTAGGAGTGTGATTTATAACTTCTGCAACTATCATCAGGGATTACATTACAACACATCACACTGCCTGTTTGCAGACCCAGTCTCTAATTAACACCCTGTTATTTCAATATATCAGTGTCACTAAGTTGTAATGTTGGAATAATCGTTGACAAGAGTGAATTTATATAGGTGTAGCGACAAATTGGAGCATACATACTGGAGAATCCAAGAATGGAAAGATTATAAGCTTTAGCACTGAATCTTGATATATTTAAAGCACTGACACATCCAATGGCACATCCCATGGGCCCTCATTTTCTCTTTGTAGGGGCACTCCAGTCAGAATTAAAAATGAAAGCTTTAGATTGATACAGGGATCAGAGCTTGTCTGCTTTAGTTCTTTACCCAAACACTGCTGTACTACACCATGCCAGTCAGTGTTTATAATCTGGGGATCTGAGAAACCCTGCTTACAATGTAGGACTCAGATTTCCAATGACACCCAATACAGACAACTTGCTGACTTTCCAATAAAGCTTTAGGCAAAGAATCAGTTTAACAGCCATCACTCTAACTGAAATCTGCCATTAATGACTGATTGTGATTGTGAAGCAGGAAGTACAGGAAGGGGAACTTGCACAACACAGGCTTCAGAATGCACATTACAGTGACCCTGTAATGTGTGCTGACTGGGTCCAGTGGGTTACAGAGAATTAATGCAATGAAATATCTGATCTTAGCACAGTTGCAGTGTATGCTTAATTACATTTCTTTCTTGGAAAGGCTCTTTATAAAAACTTGATTTTATTACTTTTAAACCAATGTAAAAATGATCATGCAGTAGCCATTGTAGGTTTAGGTAAGACAGGCTGTTACCGTTACATCCACTGTAATCCACTATGGAAATGTTAGATGGACAACTGTGATGATAGATTACAAAAAAAAATAATGTAATTTGGTTGACCTATCAAAGAAAAGGACCAGGCAGGACCATGAAACTAACAATTTTGGTGAAAACAATCAGCAGTGTTTTTTTCTCTATTGCGCCTATATGATGAATAGTAAAGCAATCCTTCCCAAAATACATTGCTCAGTTTGGGTGGAATGTAGGCAGGACTCAGTCCTCTAATGTTTTATTATGTGAACTCTGGGATAAAAAAAAAATACCCTTGCAGTGGGACTCTTTTGTCTAGGGAGCTCAAATAAAGCAGATATACACAATTGATCCTTGGTCCCATGGCTGTCGGTGCTCACCTCTCTCTCCATCCAGCTGTGAAATGTCCCTCAGCATCTTCGTGTCTAATTAGACATGATGACATTAGCTGTATTTAGGCTGCTGGAGCCCAGGGGAGAAGAGGCTGCGGGGACCAGTCTAAAAACCAGGTGGGACCGAGAATTAGGTGAATATATCTGCTTTATTTGAGGCCCTTAGACAAAATGAGCACTTAGCCCTTGCAGTGTGGGGGCAGGCCCACTGCAAGGGTAAGTTTTTTAAATTCCCTGACTTCTTCTTTAAGGATCTTTAGGACATTGGGAGAAGATCCTTTGAGGGTGTTACATGTTCCCTGATAAATTATTTATGGGAATATATGGCAAATCAAGTAGGGCCAAGTGCCATAGCCGTTTGGTATTTTGAGTCATGTCCTGTCATTGGTGCAGCAGGGTTAAAGGCAGGATCACCATCCCCCCAGACATTTCCCTCATCTGTCTTATCCAGTTGTGTATGTATTGTAAATTGTAAATGGGAGAAGTGTGTCGCAAGTGTGGTTGCAACAAAACAGACATAGCAATCAATAGGAGCTCATGACCCCCAGCACAGGGTTGCTTTATTAGGCAGATGTATTACTGTCAGGGTTAGGGTGCAGTGGAGCCAGGATCAAATCCAGGGAGGCCAATATTTCAGTTAGGGAGGGACACCAGGAAGCAATCTCGGACCGGAACGCACTGTATATGGTGTGAACAGGCCCTTAGGGTATATATGGTACATACAAAGTTTACAACTGTTTAAAATGTTTATCAAAAATATTTTTCATCCTGAACTTAATAAAGAAAAAAATAGTAAAAAATACTATTGGGCTGATTGATAATGCGCCCGCACATCTATATGCTGTGCAAACACGTTGTATATCAGCCCCATAGTATTCAGGGCTTTTGCAAATGGTTAAAGTGGTATGTGGGCTTCTTTTATTCCTTTAAACATGTACTGTACAGTGAACAATTATTAAGGATATTTCAAAAGTCCATGTACATTGGCTCTATTTTAAAAAAAAGATATCTTTAGCCAATGTATCCTGATGATGAATTTGGAAATGATTGTGTAGCCCCAGGATGATTGATCTGGAGAAAAAATCAGTTGAGTGAAATGGATTTTTCTGGTTGTAAACAAATGGGCGGAGCGAGTGGTGATGTCATGGGACTTGTTCTGCCCATTTGTTGACATTCGGGACCAGAGACCTGTCATATAATAACACAACTCTATTACTAAATAGCAATGCCATTTAGGTCTAGGAGCCGACATGTTGGTATTATTTTAACACAACACCTCGGCTCCAAAACCCGAAGGCCATTCGGGAGTAGAGTTGGGCTTGGAGTTCGACTCGAACATTGCTAGTTTGTGTGTTCGCTGAACACACGAACTATAAGGGCGTTCGGCGGTCTGTTCGAACGCTGAACGGCCCACAAGGCAAAGCATCATGTGAAGCTCTAATTGGCTAATGGTTTTTTTTAACAATAAAGGACTTGTCAAAAACTTTTGTTGTGTTTTTTTTTTCAATTGAAGGATTTTTTTCAAAAGTCCAAAAAGTTGTATTTACATTTTTTTAACCCTTTAGTGAATGGGTACGGGTTTTTTTAAATAAAAAAACTTGTCAAAAACTTGTCTTTTGTGTTTTTTTTCAATTAAAGGAACCCCACACTTTTTAAAAAAACATGGGGTCCCTCCTAACATTCCTACCAGACCTAAATTTATGCTAATAAAATATATTTATTCATTTTATTGGTAAATTTGCTTTATAGTTTTTATCTTTGGTAGATCAGACAGTCTTCAACTTTATTTCAATGAGTTGTTCATGGAATGTACAGCTGACATACAAAAATATTATACTTCAAAAGTATTTTGCAATAGGTTATTGAAGTATAGTGTTTAAAATTCATATTTTCTATGTAAATCCTGCCATAAAACATCATAAGGAAAGATGTGATTTGCATCCTTGAAGCGTGACAATATTTGTTCTGCCATTTTGGTTTATCAGGATGTAACACGTGGCAATATATTTAAAAATCACTTTGTTTTTTGAAATATCTTAATGATGAAAGTAAATTTGTGTATGAAAGCCTTTTGATATGAGCTCAAACATAAGCATATATTTTGAGTTAAAGGATCCTTATATGTTATTTATAGCCTTACATCTTTAATATGTAAATTTAAAAGTGAGGCTTCTTATACCCAATTAAAAAGGTACTTTGTAGCTATTTGGATTAGCTTTGTGCTATTTGTACAAATCTTATCCTCTCTAAGTTCAGTAGTCTGGTAACAAAAAAATCTGAAAATGTAAGATTTTTGTAAAGAGTAATGAAGATAAAATGCTGAGACCTAGATCAGTACACAGTGCACAGTACAAAGTGGAGGTTATTTAATAACAAAGTCAAAATAGGAAGAATGTGCTATACCCAATAGCATTAGCTGGATATCACCTTTGTCCAAGTTTGAAATGTAATGCTACTATTTTTAAAACTGTTACTTTCTTATTTTGAAGTAACATCAATTCTGAACAGAGACAGAGATTTCTGACACTGGGCAGTATGTTTCACTCCAGAATTCCTTGATAGTTTTCAGATTTCATTGTGACCTGCACAGATTCAAGGCACCCAGTGTCAGATGCAGCAGAGCAGCACCAAAACATCGCCAAAACCTCTTCCATGTTTCACAGTATGTACAGTGTTCTTTTCTTTAAAAGTCTGTTTTTTTGTTGTTGATGATGTAGCTTGCTAAAACTCTCCAATTTTTTCTTAGCTGTCCAAAAGACATTCTTCCTGCAGCAGTGTAGCCTGTCAATATGCATTTTGGTAAATTCCAGTGCTGCATTTTTATGTTTTTCTTTCAACAGTGGAGTCCTCTTCTTCCTTTGAGCCCACTGTTGCTCAAAAAGTGACGCATGGTATGATCAGACACTGACATATCTTGACCTTAAAGTTTAGCTTGTATTGCTTTGGAAGTTTTCATTGGTTCTTTGTCTATTATTTGTACTATTCTTCTGTTCAATCTGGGGTTGATTTTCCTTGACCACATCCATGGAGGTTGGCTACACTTCAATGGACCTTCCATCTGGGTGCTTGGAGATGGCCCTATGGCCTTTACCTTTGACATGCTGGTCTATAATTTTCTATCTGATATCCTCAGACAACTCCCTTCTTTGCTGTCTCTGGTCCATGTTCAGTGTGGTAAACATGATGCTACAAAACAGCAGAGTGACAACTACTACAATTTAAATAGGTTGGCTGACTAACTAGATTGAAGATGTTGATTCTTATGACAGTTAGTTAGAAATATCACTATGATCCAGTTATTTATAATCTTTTCCAGAGGTACCGACAAAATTGTTCAGGCCATTTAAAAATATATTTAAAGAACAAGCAATCATTTATTTTGTTTCACACTTTCTGCTCTACTTACTTACTATGACATACCAAAGACATCCAGATATACATGAGACAATTGGTTTGAATTATTATTATTATTATTATTATACAGGATTTATATAGCGCCAACAGTTTGTGCAGCGCTTTACAATATAAGGAAGACATTACAATTCAAGACAAGATGGTAAGGAGGGCCCTGCCCATGAGGGCTTACTATCTAAAAGGGAGGGGCAAGTGATACACGAGGAGGTAACTGTGCGGGGATGATTGTTTGAGAAAGTGATTGTTCAGCGGTTAGGTTGAGGTGGGATAGGCTTCCCTGAAGAGATGAGTCTTAAGGGATCGCCTAAAGGCAGTCAGTGAGGGAGATAAACGAACAGGTTGGGGTAGAGAGTTCCATAGGATGGGAGAGATTCTAGTGAAGTCCTGGAGGCGAGCATGGGAGGAGTTGATGAGGCAGCTGGAAAGCAGGAGGTCTTGTGAAGAGAGGAGGGGACGGTTAGGGAGATACTTTGAGACCACGTTTGAGATATAGCCAGAGGCAGAGTTGTGGATGGCTTTGTAAGTGGTTGTTAATATTTTGAATTGTATCCTTTGGGCTATAGGAAGCCAGTGCAGGGATTGACAGAGGGGGGTTGCAGACAATGAGCGGTTGGTTAGGTGAATGAGTCTAGCACCTGCATTCATGATAGACTGAAGGGGGATAGCCTGTGTAGAGGTAGGCCAATGAGGAGGGAGTTGCAATAGTCAAGATGAGATATAACAAGTGAGTGGATGAGTAATTTTGTGGTTTCCTTGGTGAGGAAGGGGCGTATTTTGGAGATGTTACGAAGGTAAAGGCGGCAGGATTTGGATAGTGATTGGATGTGGGGAAGAAAGGTGAGGTCCGAGTCAAGGATGACACCTTGGACCTTGGCATGGGTGGAGGACTGGATAGTTGTGTTAAAAATCTCAAGGGAAAAGTTGGGGGAAGGCGCACGGGCGAGAGGAAATATCATGAGCTCAGTTTTTGAAAGGTTGTGTTTTAAGAAGTGTTGCGACATCCAGACTGCTATGTCAGTTAGTAGATTAGTGACACGCAAGGACACTGAGGGGGTGAGTTGCGGAGTAGAGAGGTAGATTTGAGTGTCATCGGCATAGAGATGGTATTGGAAGCCATGTGAGGTTATTAACTGACCAAGAGAGGAGGTGTAGATAGAGAAGAGAAGGGGTCCAAGGAAAGGGCCTTGGGGGACCACTACATAAAGAGGAAGAGTAGGGGAGGAGTTAGATTTGTAGGTGAAACTAAAGGAGCGGTTATATAGGTAAGAGGAGAACCATGAGAGAGCAGAGTCTTGTAGGCCAAGTCAGTGGAGTTTTTTTGAGGAGGAGCAGGTGGTCCACAGTGTCAAAAGCAGCAGAAAGGTCTAATAGCAAGAGTAAGGAGTAGTGGCCATTGTTTTTAGCCGCTAGTAAGTCATTAGTGAGTTTTAGGAGGGCGGTTTCAGTGGAGTGTTGTGGCGAAAGCCAGATTGTAAGGGGTCGATAAGGTTGTTATCAGCGAGATGGCGACACAGGCGGCTGTAGATAAGGCGTTCTAGGAGTTTTGAGGTGAATGGGAGTAAGGAGATTGGTCTGAGATTGTTAAGGTCGGTAGGGTCCATTGATTTTTTTTTGGGTATTGGGGTGATCAGGGCATCCTTCAGAGGGGAGGGAAAGATGCCAGTAGAGAGTGAGAGATTGAAAATGTGAGTAAGAGAGTGTAGGATAGAGTAAGAGGGTGACCGAAGTAGTGGTGAGGGAACAGTGTCCAGAGGGCAAGTGGTGAGTGGGTGTCAGAGAGAAGCTTTGTAACCTCTTTCCGTGGTGACCGGGTCAAAAGAGAAAAGTAACAAGTGTGATGGTGGGTCTGGAACATGAATAGGGGAAGGTGACTGCAGAGTGGCGATCTAATCCCAAATTGTATCTATTTTGTTTTTGAAATGAATGGCAATTTCCTGGGCAGTGAGTGAGTTAGTGGGTGGTGGCGGGGGGGGACATAGTAGAGAGTTAAAAGTGGAAAAGAGTTGATGAGGTCTGGATGAGAGTGTGTTAATGAGAGTGACAAAATAAGTCTGTTTGGCAGCACGAAGGAAGGAATTATATTTTAGGAGGGCAGCTTTGTACAGGGTGAAGTCTTGCAGAAACCTAGTTTTTCGCCACAGTCATTCAAGAGTGCGGCTATGTCTTTTTAGATGTCTGGTTTCTTTTGTTTGCCATGGTTGTAGTGGATGTGGTCTAAGTCTGCGTGTAGTGAGGGGAGCCAGAGTGTCTAGAGAGGATGAGAGCGAGCTGTTGAAGACAGAAATAGCCAGGTCAGGGCAGGACAGGGGTGAGATTTTGTCATAGAGGTAGTCAGTAGCAGAGTAGAGAAGGGTCGAGTTGGCAAAAGTTTCTCCGGGTGACTGTGTGCCGTGTAGGTGGATTCAGGGTTGGGGATAGGGTGAGGGTGAAACTGACAAGGTTGTGGTCTGAGAGCGGGAAAGGGGTGTTTGAGAGGTTGCAAGGAGTGCATAGGTGAGAGAGAACAAGATCTAGTATGTTACCATCAGAGTGAGTAGGAGTGTCTGACCATTGTGTTAGATAAAAAGAAGAGGTTAGGTTAAGAAATTGAGTGGAATCCGGGGTGTTAATGTTATTAGCAATGTTAAAGTCACCAAGAATGATGGTGGGTATTTCTGAGGAGAGAAATTAGGGAAGCCAGGCTGAGAAGTCATCCAGAAAGCGAGATACTGGTCCAGGTGGTCGGTATATAACAGCAATCCTCAGCGAAATGAGAGAGAATAGGCGAATACAGTGGGTTTCAAAAGAGGAGAGGGATAGAGAGGGAGGTGAAGGCAGAACTTGAAAAGTGCATTGAGGGGATAGAAGGATTCCCACTCCACCGCCTTTCCGTCCATTGGGTCTGGGTGAGTGCGTCCAAAGTAGGCCACCATGAGAGAGGGCAGCAGGGGAGGCAGAGTCGGATTCCTGAAGCCAGGTTTCAGTAACGGCTAACATGTTAAAGGCAATAGAGATAAGAAGATCATGGACAGCAGTGAGTTTGTTACAGACAGAGCGGGCATTCCAAAGGGCACATGAGAAGGAAGGACCGGTTCTGGGAAGCAGGGGAATAGAAATCAGGGTGCGCGGATTGCAGCTGCTGCCAGAGGAAAGGCAGTGCAGGTTTGGAGGGAGAGTATTAGAAAAGAGAGGGCCAGGATTGGAAGAAATATCCCCTGAAGTCAGGAGAAGCAGAAGTGTGAGAGAAGTGAGATGAGAGGGAGTTTTACATGAGCGAACATGCCCCAGTGTCTTGGAGGTAACACTAGCATGTGGATTCAGATTGAGCAGGAGGTGATGAGTGCAGTAATAGGGAGAGGGTAGGAGAGAGGGAGAAATATATAAATTGTGGGGTGGAGAGGGGGGGTAAAGGAAATACAGTTTAAGAAGAGAAGCCACAATTGTGAGAAGCAATGGCAGAGAACGCATGCTGTGCAGAGGAAGTATGAGACAGCAAAGTGAATGAGGAGTAGTAGGTATGAAAGGGGTGCAACAATGAAAGGAAAGAGGTAGGGAGTGGGATAGTATTGAGATCTGGGAGAGTAGTCAATGAATAACAGCTGCTGATGTATCTCTATAAAGGTAAACTGAACCATGTGTTGAGGGGTGGGAGCGATGGTCTGCAGTGAGCTGCAGATGGGATTTTGGTTGCTTAAATAGTCTATCTGTTAGCCAAGGTGCAAAACTTGGTTGTAAGTTGCAGTAGTGTGTTATTAAGCTGGCTTCAGAGAGGATGATGGGAGGGAGCGAAGGTCTGCAGTGAGCTGCAGATGGGATTTTTAATTCTATCAGCTTTCAGGAAAAAATAAGCATTGTTTCAATGATCTGTAAGGGTACCATACATTTTTCCACATCTGAAGATCAAATGTCTCAGACAAAAAGTTTAGAAAAACCAAAAAAAAAGACTAATTGGAGCCCACTGATCTTTTTCTGCTGTCAGTCTTTGTGTTTCTAATTAATGATTTTAGGTTGTGGAACAAGGGGCTCCTTGCAGCTCAACCACTCTCCCTGCTCCATAATCTCCTTCAGCTCTATGTGTGACACCCCACCTGGCTCCCAAACTCCTCCCAGCTGAAGCAGTATCCCTGGCTTTGATCTCTGGCACAGAGCTGCAGATTTAATCCCTGCCTGAGGACCCAAGCCATTGCTTAGGAAAGTGTAAAGGAAAACCTATGCAGAAGCTGGAACTTCCATTAACCCTGACTATTCGGCTGAACAATTGCTATATGTATTCCTAGGATTTGTTGTGCCCTTCCTGTTGTATGCTGTTGGAGGACTGCTAGGACTTATTCCCTGGCAGGACTTATCCCTGCCAGAGGTGGCTCTCTAATTAGGCAAGTTAGGCGGTCGCTTAAGGCCTCGCGTTCACAGGGGTCTCGCGGCCGCCTAACTCGTCTAGACTACAGCAGGACTCAGCAGCACTGGAAAAGGGAGGGAACCTTCTCCTGGCGGTTCAGAGCGCTCCCCCGCCAGGTCTCCACACTTAACATATTCATGCTGGGACTGTGCTCCATCCCCACGCCGCCTGGTTTTATTGCAGAGCAGTTCCAGCAGCAGCAGCAGCACCACCGAGAGCAGGAGAAGAGAGCCAGGCTCAGCCAGACCTGCGGCATGAGGTATCGCAAGGCAAAAGGGGCAACTGTTTTGGGCCCCATAGATTACAGGGGTCTACAACAGCTGTCCCTTTCCCCCCGAGCGGCGGAAAGAACAAGTGCACCCCCCCCCTGTCATCCCTTTCTTCTAGCTCCGTCACACAGTTCATCAATATTCCTGGGGCAAAGTTTAATTCCAATTCCCACCTGTTTGATTTTTTTTTAAAAAGTCGATGATCGCAAGTACGATCTGCCTGTCCAAGATGGTCAGATCGTACGAGCTTTAAATTACCTTACAACCCTAGCAAGACAAAAGTCATGCGATGGTTGTAAGGTGTATGGGCACCTTTAGGGAGGGGGCTGGGAGCACGGGTTATCATAATTAACCATGTGTATACTGTTCAAAGTAATGGAAGCTTCCTGTAGAGTTCTATGTACAGTATGATCTGCTCCTAACAAACAACTAGAAAAGAAATAAATATTTTGTACACATGAATTGGGTGCAGTTTGTGGATGGGAACACAACATACACTATATTGCCAAAAGTATTGGGACGCCGGCCTTTACACACACATGAACTTTAATGGCATCCCAGTCTTAGTCCGTAGGGTTCAGTATTGGGTTGGCTCCGCCCTTTGCCGCTATAACAGCTCCGCCTCTTCTGGGAAGGCTTCCACAAGGAATGTTGGACCATTTGTGAGGTCAGGTACTGATGTTGGGGGAGAAGGCCGAGCTCGCAGTCTCCACTCTAATTAATCTCTCATGGCTGTCTCTCTCCTCTCTCTCTCTCTCTCTCTCCTGGCTGTCTCTCCTCTCTCTCTCCTGGCTATCTCTCCTTTCTCTCTCTCCTCTCTGTCTCTCCTCCCTCTCTCTCTTGGCTGTCTCTCCTCTCTCTCCCCTGGCTGTGTCTCCTCTACTTCTCTCTCCTGGCTGTCTCTCCTCTCGCTCTCTCCCCTGGCTGTCTCTCCTCCCTCTCTCTCCTGGCTGTCTCTCCTCTCCCCTGGCCGTCTCTCCTCTCTCTCTCTCCCCTGGCTATCCCTCCTCCCTCCCTCTCTCCCCTGTCTGTCTCCCCTCTCTCTCCTGGCTGTCTCTCCTCTATCTCTCTCTCCCCTGGCTGTCTCACCTCTCTCTCTCCTGGCTGAGCTGTCTCTCCTCCCTCTCTCTCCTGGCTGTCTCTCCTCCCTCTCTCTCCTGGCTATCCCCCCTCCCTCTCTCTCCTGGCTGTCTCCCTCCCTCTCTCTCCTGGCTTTCTCCTATCTCTCTCCTGGCTGTCTCCCCTCTCTACTGGTTGTCTCTCCTCTCTCTCTCTTGGTTGCCTCTCCTCTCTCCTGACTGTCTCTCCTCCCTCTCTTTCCTGACCGCCTCTCCTCACTCTCTCTCCTGACTGTCTCTCCTCCCTCTCTCTCCTGACTGTCTCTCTTCCCTCTCTCTCCTGACTGTCTCTCCTCCCTCTCTCCCCTGGCTGTCTCTTCTCCTTCTCTCTCCTGGCTATCTCTCCTCCCTCCCTCTCTCTCCTGGCTGTCTCTCTTCCCTCTCTCTCCTGACTGTCTCTCCTCCCTCTCTCTCCTGCCTGTCTCTCTTCCCTCTCTCTCCTGACTGTCTCTCCTCCCTCTCTCTCCTGCCTGTCTCTCTTCCCTCTCTCTCCTGACTGTCTCTCCTCCCTCTCTCTCCTGACTGTCTCTCCTCCCTCTCTCTCCTGGCTGTCTCTCCTCCCTCTCTTGCCTGGCTGTCTCTCCTCTCTCTCACTCCTGGCTGTCTCTCCCCTCTCTCTCTCTCTCTCTCTCCTGGCTAGCTCTCCTCCCTCCCTCTCTCCCCTGACTGTCTCTCCTCCGTCTTTCTCCTGGCTGTCTCTCCTCCCTCACTCCTGGCTGTCTCTCCTCCCTCTCTTGCCTGGCTGTCTCTCCTCTCTCTCACTCCTGGCTGTCTCTCCCCTCTCTATCCTGGCTATCTCTCCTCCCTCTCTCTCCTGGCGGCCTCTCCTCCCTCTCTCTCCTGGCTGTCTCTCCTCTCTCTCCTTGCTGTGTCTCCTCTTTCTCTCCTGGCGGTCTCTCCCCTCTCTCTCTCCTCTCTGGGGTGGGGTGGGGGGTGCCTACACTGGACGTCAATCTCCCTCACAGCTCATTTTTAATTATTGTTTGCCTTTTTTTAAATGATGGGTGTAAGTGGGAGCCTCACATTTGAGTTTCGTCTAAGGCCTCACAAAGTCTAGAGCCGCCTCTGATCCCTGCTATACTGTATTGTTTCCTTGTGACCTCTGGACTTGTTTTGTTGCTGTACCAAATTGCTAACTTGAGACCCCCGCTGGATTAACTCTTGCTCAACTGGTATTCTGGACTATCCTTGCTATGCCATATTACTACCCTGTGACCCAGCTGTTTGTCCCTCAGTCTGCCCTGGAAGCTGCACAAATTACAAAATTAATTACAAAAATACAAATTACAAAAGTAGGCAGGAAAAAGAAAACAAATGTTCCTCCCTAGATGACAGACGTCACTTCTGATCTGTGAATGCTTAATAAATGACAATGGCTACACCAGAAATAGCATGGCATTTTATAAGATACTCAACCTTCTCCATAGCTAATCCTGCATGTCCATAAAGCCTGAACAACAAACTACTGGTTACCAATATAGTTCAAATGCCATCTTATCGAAACCTGTCCAGCTACAGCACTGTCACAACTTTTACAAGCTCCACAGTACCATTGTGAACTAAACATTTCAGGAAGAAGCACATTTTGCTAGTTTAGTCCACATCTGAAATTGCAAACATCAAACTGCAATTTTATGGAACCTTTTTATTACAGGAAAGTTATACAAGAACAAGTTTACTAATATGTGATTTTCAGAAATGCAGTCATCTTATGGGTTTAAAACTGGAAAGACATCGCCCAGCACTAAAGATTTGATTTAACGAAAACATTGGTGATTTTGTTTTTACCAATAATCATAAAACAAATTGCAGAAAATGAAGCCCAGTCATTTTAAAGGACATTATTCAAACACTCTCATACTGAGGAAAAACATTTGTTTTTTAGTTTTGAAATTCCAGCACATTTCCAGCCTTTGCCACTGACCTCAGAACATAAACTTAATAAATAGGGTACACAGATACACAAAGGGTAAAGAGTGCTCAGCAGTATATGTAATAATTTAGCAAAAAGACACTAAATTTGTCAATAGAGGTTAAAAAGGTTTCTAATTTAACTGGAACTGCAAATATCAATATGTTTATGGCACATTTATACATCTCAGATAGCCACAAATTAAAATTCACTCTGACCTCATTATAATTTGTTATTTTACTCATAGATGTAGAAGTTGACTATCAGTATGGAGATAAAAAATATTCACAGCTGTTACATCTCAATGTATCTAGTAGTGACAGTCTCATTGTCACAGGTCGGCTAGAACTATGAGGTGAGTGAAAAGCACTCACCTCATAGTTCTCCTTTAGGTAATTTTCAGGCCTAAAATGTGGATTATATCATGTGTGCAAAAAATGCCTTGGCAAGCAAAAGGGTTAATTGGATTAACCTGATATCAAACACAGAAAAATAAAAACTGTTCACTCCCCTAGATGCCTGTGAAATGCCCCTGCCAGAATGCACTAGGCAAGTGAAATGAGAATAAATGTAACACAATGATAACAGTGATAAATTAAGTAAATGCCTTTTTATTGCAAGATAGTGCAAACAACAGTGTGCCCTAACTACTGTATACAGGCCCTGTCTAACCACTGGCCAGCGGAGTAATAAACACGTCTGTTGGTGGTGGGGCCACTTACCCTAAGTATTTGTACTCCACGGGCTATGAAGGCAATACTCCCAAGGGGTCCTGGGCAGAGCTCTACTGGCTAAAGCAAAGTGCCAAAGACTGAAAGCAAGTTTAGGAGAAATAAGGGAGGCCAAAAGGCCACTTACAGGCAGGGATTTAGCCAGTGATTTTTTTCAATTAGGGAATTTAGAAGCACAGAATGCCCTATCTTCTGATTATCTGCTTGCATTATTGGAACATGACCACAAACCCCTTGTTAGAATAAACTATTGTTTTGAAGTTCAGCATGCAGAAAATGTTTTCCATAAGTCACTCACATCACTTAATCATTACTTCCTTAGCAACAGTAGCCTGTCCTTAATATATGAAAATAATAGTAAAATACGCGATTGGCATTACTTTGCTCTATGTATACAACAACCAGTAAGGCAGTAGTGATAAAGATCAGCACCATCTGTTTATTGTGAAGGTTCAATGACCATCTTTATAATATTATCAAAAGTTACAGCAAAGAGAACGTTTTCATGGCTTCCTAATCCACTGATTTCAGTATCATACCAATGAAATTGTTGTGTTTTTAACATACATTAATGATATAGGAAAGTCTCAGAAGTTAATCATACGTGAAGATTCCTGACATTTTAAGAAATAAGCCCCACCAGTCACCTAGCTCCAACACTGTATGTTGCGTTTTATCCCACTCTTGTGTGTGCCGTAGAAACTGAGATACCGACTTTGACAGTTCACTCCTCCTCATTCCCAACCACGATGTGTAAAGGAGATGGTCTTTTGATTGATATCTCCTATCTCACTGTCTCTGCACTTTCCCAACACAAAACAAGGCTTCCTTTCCTGTTTAGTCCCTCACTCGTGTCTGGAAAATGCAGGGACGGTGAGATAAGATCTGTCAATCAAGAGGACTTCTCCTTTTCCCAGCATGAAGAGGAGTAAACTGGCTATAAATACTATCTTACTCAGTTTCTACTTCTGTATACAAATGCATGGGATTAAAAAAAAAAAAAAAAAAAAAACACTGTGGCAGTTAGGTGACTGAACTATGAAAAATAACTTCTTCTGTAAGGACTATATTCCAGAAGATTCCAGAAATAAAAGACCACATTGTAGGAAGTACATATTCTTCTGCACACAACTGAGTTGTATGAAAATTGTTGCATGAAAAAGATATGAAAAATAGTAGTGCTAATCCTTAGAAGCCCTAAGAGGGCTGCCTCAATTTGGAGAGATTTTCGCTAACTTCCTGTTGTGTCTCCCTAGCAGAACAAGACAGCAAAAAAACGCCCAAAAAACTGATTTTAACTATTACCTTACTCTGTCCAATAGTTTAAAATATGTGGTGTTAGATACACATTTTGTTTAGTTAGTAGCATATGTTTTTAAACTGATGCTTTATATCTTCATGTTTTTCCACTAAATAGTATGGTTAATGCAACAGCATACAAAGTCATTTTAGACAGTTGAGTACTTTCAACCTGTGCAAAAGCCATGTCCATAAAGACATGGTTTGAGGAGTTTTGTGTGCAGAAACTTGAGTGACCTGTCCAGAGTTGCCATCTCAACACCTTTGGCAGGAATTGGAATGCCAATTGTGAGCCAAGTCTTCATGTCCAGCACCTCAAAAATGCTTTTTTTGGTTTAATGGGCATGAATTCTTGGCTGCCCATGGTTTTGATATTGCATATCCATCAATATCATATAGGTGTTAGGTCTCCACAAATATATTTGTGGATATATTTGGATATATACTGTGTGATAAGATATTGTTTCAGTATACATAGGCTTTCACAAAATAAATACTATCTCACATAGTGGAAAAGCCCTCAGCTGCATGAATGCATACCCTGTACCAAGGAAAATGAAATATGAAGGAGCTATATAGCCTCTACACTAAATAAAGAAGTCTGATAGTTTTCAGACAAATTATTATCATGAAAGAGTAGAGAATACAGAGAAAGAAAAATAATAGAAAACATAATAAAGAAGAAGAGAAGGTGGGGAAAAGGGGTAGACTGGGGGAAACGTTTTAGAGAAAAGGGATAGGCCAGATTAGGTTTGGGAAGGGGGGTGGGGTTTAGAAAAGGAAAAGGGGTCGGAGTCGCTCGGGGTCACAGAAGAGAAGGGTCCATGTGTTCAGTGTCCCTGTCAGTTTTAAGAGTCAGTATCTCAGCGTCACCTCAGTGATGGAGCTGGATAATTAGAAAATATATGCAGCTTCCAGTGCTTGTGTGAGTGGATCAGTAAATGTGTGGACTAAAGTAAGAGGGGAGCTTGTCCCTTCACTGCAGCATCACAGAAACTGTTTTGTTAAATTATATCCACATTAAGATTAGGGATGAGATTTGTGTTCGCCGCATTGCCTGTCACCCCCCTCCCCCCACCTGACCCAGAGAGATGCAATAGCTTCAGGCTGCCTCATTATACAGACAGCCCTGGTTGTATACCTTTGCAGTATCTTAATTCTTATAGTAAAATCTCAGTCTGTGCTCTATGTCTTTAGTAAATGTGAACCTAGCCTTGCTCATCAGTGGCGTAACCAGAGTTATTGGCGCCCCGGGCAGAATTTTTTTTCGCCCCCCCAGTTTATATAAACATCCACTGGAACTGTACCCCACACATATATATCAGCTAAGGAACTACAAGTGCAAGCATGCCATCATTGTCCCTGTACACCCCCCCAAAGCATGCTTCCGGAACGAATTATGCTTGTAAACCAAGGTATTACTGTACTCACCTGATTCCTGGATCCAACAAGCGCAGCCTCCCATCTCCCACGCTGTTAGAAGCTGCATACGATGTGTGCTGGTTACTACTTAAACCGGCGCGCGCTGTGTGCAGCTTCTGAGAAGATACGCCCTTAGCATAGCGGGGAAGGTGGCTGCGCATTTTTCATCACTCCCGCTACGCTAATAGCGTATATTAGCCACTGCATCTGCGGCCAGGGCCTTCGTTTAGCGGGGGTCGGTGATGGCCCCCCTCAGTCCTGCACCCAGGGCTAGCGCACCCCCAGTTGTTACGCCACTGTTGCTCATTAAAATTATGTTGCTGGCCAGTTTTAGTTTGATGAAGGTAATGGCTGCACTAGGCAGTAGGGAGAATTAGGTGAAAAGGAATCCAAAGCTCCCCATGCTGGCTGGAGAAAAGACTATCAGGGTTATTCACAAAAGGGTGAAGAGTTTGGAGAAGGCAGGAGAAGTGAACAATCTAGGACAACATAGCTGAACTGGAAAGTGAGCTGAATTGGAGAATTTTTCCTAATCAGCTATTTTGGCCTACATTGTTCACGTCTACCTTCTCCAAACTCTTCACCCTTTTGTGAATAACCCTGTATATATTTTCAATGTTTGTTTTTTTCATAGCTACCTGACAAATAAAAACTGAAAAAGTAATTTAAAATGTTTTTTTTTTTTAGTCTTAATCATAACAGATAAATAAAATATGCACAAAACCACAGTACATTCCCTTGAATGCATATTGATTAATTGTCATCCATTAAAATATGGTACAATGTCTTTCTTCTATAATTTTTGTATTGTATTTTCCATCATCCATCACTTGGGGAGGGATATTATACCGAGACAGGATACTTTTGCCACAGAAAATACTGTTGAATAAGAGGTTTTCACATTTAGATAATCAGCACTATATTCACAGACAGAAAGATGGCAGTAATAAGTTTTGACAGTCAAGTTTTAGACAGTTTCCCTGTGCTTGAAGGATGATTTCCATAGGCAGATCAGCATGAATAAAACTTAACATGATTATGTTGGTAGGTCATCAAGCGTGATTACTGTACAATGTGACATCTCTCTGTTCCACTGTATCTGACAGCAATCACACTCCTGCTGAGTAATACTAAAAGAATCAGAGATGAAGAGCCGTTGTGATGGTTTAATTTGTTCGCAGGCAGTTTGGCTCATTTCATGATTTCTTATTTTATATGTTCTTATTGACTGGGTGTTTAAAGACTTCTAACAGTCATGGGTTTTGAGTCATAAGAATATGTCATAGATGTTTCTTATATAAAGAGGAGAAAAATATTCTAGATAAAAGTAATAACAAAAAAAAGATACTGCAGTGTTAAATTACTAATGATTCTGCAATAGTAAGTTTTGACATGTTATATAAAAATCAATATAAACATTTGTTTATATGTTTCTGATTTAGTTCTCATTTTTCAGCAGCCAGCATGGAAAAAGAAAGACTGTAGATATCATTTCTTCTGGTGCATTCACCTTAACCCAATAAATGCTAGGGCACTGAGGAGGCCTTTAAGGTTGTCTCTTATAGCTTGGGCAAACAATTTCCTTTTGTTCCCTCGACTTGATCACCCCACATGGACCTGCAGTGTATCCCCACTTGGAACAGATCAGCTGTTTGCAAAGTTAATAATGCAGGAAAGCTGCTGGAGCACTTTCATCTGCTGAGCCTTCTTCAGCGTTTGCACAGTTCTGACTTCAGTGCCTAATAAAAGGGGAAAAGACTATATGGATATGGAAATGCTGTGTTACGTTTTTTAGGAATGCTACGCAAAGGCAGATGTTTTCTAGCTTAGGACAAACTAGCTTATGATTGTCCACTCAAACCATAATTGCAAAGACCCAACAGCAACTACAGATTTTATAGTGAAAGACTGGCTTTCCAACTGGAAGCCAAAGCTTTTGGAGGAAACAAGCATTACCTATACATTTTTTATAAGCATCAGAAACTCTAAACTATTTCTGCAAATATTTCTAGTTTTGTATAAAAAGGGTTAGAACTACTTTTAGGTTTTATTACTGAACGTGTGTCCCTAGCTTTCCCTCACGTTTTGCGTGATCATTGGGGCAAAATTACTTTGCAGTGTTGGGATCCTGAATATTCCAAAACAGATACTGCAAGCACGTTATTTTTCTCTTTGTGTTTCTGTTGGAATTCTCCAAATGCTTTGGCTTCATTCGATCACTTCAAAACAAAGTATCTATTTTCACCACCATTTTCCCAAAAGAGGCACAAATGGCAGCAAATACTCTTACTGGGACCGGAAGAAAGGGAAAACCTTCTATCTGAGACAGAAATAAACCCCTAACAGGAAATCCTTTCTATCCAAAATAACAAAAAGTTTTGCTTTAAGTTCCACACTTAACACTTACTAAATGTGGGGCTTGGAAATGTTACATGTATTGGTAAAATGGCACCTAATGCAAACGTTTAAAAAAATTGTATGTACAGACAAAATATTGTTTCTTAGTGTTGAAAAGAGTTGGGGCGCCAAGTTTATATTGCTGTTTGTGTCCCTATTGAAGAGATTCTTCCTGTATTTGCCCTAATGTAGTACATAGTGCGTCACTGTACCCATAAAACAAGCTGCCAAAAATGGCTAAAAGAGGTAGAAATTATTTTATGAATGAGGTTCTGTGCATTCACACAGGTGTCACTTTGCCTGCTTTGTGGGGCATAATAGCAAACTATTATTGGGACCATTAGCAATCCACTCTCTTAGGCTCTGTTCATGCGATGCGATATTCCAAACCACATGTAATCATACCATGTACAATTACATGCGGACTGCTGCTAAAAGAAGCAGCTGCTGTCATCAGGGCAGCCATCAGAAATTTTGGGGCCCCTTACACAGCTTTAGGCCGGGCCCCCCCCCCACCGCGCCACTGGACGCCGGGCTTAGTGACACGCTGGACACAGGACCCACCTGAGAGTGACCCTGCAGAGCCCACCATATATGCTACACAGCCCATCTCCGACTGTCTATGGTGGGCTCTGAAGGGGTCTCAGGTGGGCTGGTCAGAGCTGCATCCCTCCCCTCCCTCCTTTCCTTCCTTCCTAGCTCCTCTTAACTGCACACATGGCCTCGTCTGCCGCCGGACCGGCCAGAAGTGACGTCACGTCACTAACGTGAGGTCACTTCCGGCCAGTCTGACATCAGACGAGCAGCTTCGCTGATGGGGCCCTAGCTTGTCTCACAGTCGCTGGAGCGGCAATGCTGGGGCCCTGCGCTGCTAGGGCCAGGCCTCCGCCTCCTCGCCCTTCACCGTCAGCCGATAGTCAGCCGATAGTCATGTAAGGGACCCGGGTGAGCTGTAGAGGGACTACAAATCTCAGCAATACATTATATAGCAATGCAGAATACCACCAGCTATAGAGGAGTACAAATCTCAGCAATACATTAAACAGCAATGCAGAATACCATCAGTTATAGAGGAGTACAAATCTCAGCAATACATTATATTGCAATACAGAATACCACCAGCTATAAAGGAGTACAAATCTCAGCATTACATTATACAGCAATGCAGAATACCACCAGCTATAGAGGAGTACACATCTCAGCAATACATTATACCGCAATGCAGAATACCATCAGCTATAGAGAAGTACAAATCTTAGCAATACATTATACAGAAATGCAGAATGGCACCAGCTATAGAGGACTACAAATCCCAGCAATACATTATACAACAATGCAGAATAAAACCACCTATAGAGGAGTATAAATCCCAACAATACAATTTCCAGAAATGCAAAATGCCACAAGCAATAGAGGACTACAAATCTCAGCAGTACATTGTACAGCAATGCAGAATGGCACCGGCTATAGACTACTACAAATTCCAACAATACATTATACAGCAATGCAGAATGGCACCAACTGTAGAGGACTACAAATCCCAGCAATACATTTTGCAGCAATGCAGAGTAAAGCACAGTACAGAAGCAGAGGGCAATATTTTTAAAGTAGCTGTGGAGTTCAAGCAGTTTTGCTGCACCACACCTTTATATAGGGCACTTTGTGGTGCTGCTTTGCTCCGGGGTGCAGGCCTGATGTCTCAGGTGAAAGGTCTTTGGGGTAGAGATGGGCGGGGGGTCTCAGGAGGGGTAGATGGGTGGAGGGTCATAAGAGGTGGAGATATGTGGAGGGTCTAAGGAGGGGGAGATGTGAGGGCCGGCAGAAGCACTGTGAACAAAAGCTCATGGTTTAAAAGAAGGCTGCTGAGGTCCCCAGCACATGCCAGATCTAAGGCAGACACTTAATTTGCTTAATTAAAGTGCCAGTATCAGGTTTTGGTATCTGAGCAGATGCAAATGCTCAGTATCGGCACTGATGCATTACTACCTAAGACTATATACTAATTTGTTTCCTAGCAGTCTTAACTACAAAAATATTTCTGTTTTATACACTTACATTTAAAGATCTTCCTCAAGCAAAAAAAAAGTTAACAGCTAACAACTCTAAACATTGAAATACACAATGGACATACATATTTGTCAATTGTTTAAGCTGATAAAGCATTTGAATTTCTATTCTTGCGATGCTCATGGCTCTACCTCAGAGCAAAGCAAGGATGGTGACACCCCTATTGCTGGATTTAAGATTGATAGATTATCATCTGCCAGCTCATTGGACTGTGAAAGGTAGTATTACACAATACACAATTCTCTACCTTTTGTTGCCTAACTACCTTCCTCTCCTGTTCGAAGTGCCTAAAACATGTTAGAATTGTAGTATTATGCAAACCATGTTGGCCCTTATTATTACTATAAACGATCATTCATTGAATAATTTACTTCACAATCCCATATTATTTTTATTTCTGCTTTGCAGGAGATTGCAGGAATATAATGTAAACATATATATACAGGCAGTCATCGTAGTCTCTTAAAAAAATTAAAAGTGAGTCTATTACTTAAAAAAAAGAGAGTTGCTAGCAAAATAAAGTACAGACACCTAGAAGTGCCTGCACATACCCGCAACAGTTCTTATTTACATCTGCTACAGCTGAATGTCAAGCTGGGTAATGCTCCAGCACTTCCTTGTAGTGACAAGCTACTTGAAGATTGCCGTATGCTGCCTCACAAACATTCCTGCTGACCAAGAAGGCAGCCCATCATAGTGACTGGCCAATAGGAATGTGGAGAGGGGGTAAGATCTATTTTAACGTTTTCTGACTGAAACATCACCTGTACATAATGCAACAGAACTCACTTTAAAATGACTTCCATGTGATATTTTACTTATGTACTTCCAGCAAGAGCACCTAAGACTGTACGGACCCTTTCACAAGCTGCCATCTCCCTAGCTAAATGTAATGAAGGGAATTTATCAAAACTGGAGCAGAAAAAATCTGGAGCAGTTGCTCAGGCAACCAATCAGCTTCTCTCTTCAGTTTGTTCAGTTAAGATTTGAAAATGAAAGAGAGAAGCTAATTGGTTGGAATGCACAATTGCTCCAGATGTTGTCTGCTCCAGTTTTGAATTGATACATCCAGGAGCTGCCTTCAGAAATGGTATTGTTCTCCCAGGCTTTTTCTGGAGAGGATGCCAGTGCTAGTCTAGTCTAGTCTTTTGCCTCCTAGGTCTTTGCCTGAGAAGGAAGCCAGAGGAAGAAAGGTTTTTGTTTTCATGGGGGCCTAAATGTGGGCCTAAGGAATCTAAGTTGGCTTTGGGCAGATGCCTATGAAATGGGAAGAGGGCTGCTTGTCTGAAGCACCTTTAGAGAAGTCTACTAAGTAGAACAATGTCAACAAGAGCTTGGGGAAAACCATGGGCATGCATAGGGAACTTTTTACTCTCTCTCTCTCTTTAAGGTTCCTGTGACCATTTTCATAGGGTCAAATGATGAAGCCTATCTCCAGATACAAAAAAACACTCCCCCTGCACTGGGGCTACCCCCACGCTGCAAGGAATAACTGCTTGTTTTTGTTTAGGGGAATTCTTTAAAGCAGTTTTACTTACCTGATCCCAGTTGTTCCCTGACATTCAACGCTGTAATTCAACATTCTCCCTACCCCCTCCACCGTGGCTGTGTAATGTCCCTTGGCATTCTCACTTGTAATGCAGGGCTACGGACCCTGCATTAGATGTAATGATGTCAGTGGGCCTTCAACTGCTGGAGTGGAGGGGGGAAGAGGTTAAGGATTTTGGTCTTGAAGGCAGTGGGAGCAGGAATCCGGTAACTAAAAACTCAATTAACGAATCCCCCTAGAATAAAATGAGCAGTTAACCTTTGCACGGGGTAGCACCACTGCAAGGGGAATTTTATTTTGTATCCAGAGAAAATATATATTTCCAATTGAGAGGCTGCTACTTCAGATTCTAAGACCGTCATTAGAGATACCCCTACTAGAGAGGCTGCTCCTGAAATATTAAAGCTACCATCAACTTTGCTGTTAGTAGACAGCCCATAAAATGTCAGTAGCTCCTTTGAAGGTGTACATGTGCCTTTAGTAATGGCATACAGGTTTGCCATGCTAAATTAGAAAGCTGTAAGAAATCACCATTGTTATCATTTACTGCATGAATTAGAAAATATGGCAAACATGCCTTTGCTAGTATTAATAGCCAAATAAGCTAGCAAAACAAAGATATTTACATCCTTTCACTGAATATAGCATATGCAATATATATTATTTTAACACAGTATATTGTGATGGCAGATCCGAAGCTGGCAAGTGCCCCTCTTTCTGCAGAATATGCCTCCTATATAGAAAATTACCCCCCTTCGTTTCCCCAAAGAATGTCTTGCCTGGCTGGGAACAGCACATATATTAATGTAGCAAGTGGAATGTAAAGTGCACAAGAAAGAGCCATTCCATTTTTCTTCAAGGTATGTTGGTAACTATAAGTTGAATGGATTGAATTAATGTCTTGCAGTGTTGGAATCCGGAGTTTGATTACAAAATATGCAAGCATGCAATTTTTTTATTTTGTGTTTCTGTTGGTTTCCTTCAAATGCGTTGATTTCCACACAGATTTGAAACATAGAAAGATGAACTTGCTTTTTATGAGTTTGAATCACCTAGATTAATCAGTTTGAGTTACTTGCAAATACATCCCATATATCAGGGGAGTGATGCCTTATGATTATATGGATACCAGCAATATCTGGCAAATAACATTTTGCCCATTTGGAGGGTAAATTCTATATAATATAAGGTAATTTTGATATCTAGAGCTTATATTGCATAAATGTTGATGGTTTTGTTTTAGGTTGCTGCTTTTAATAAATACTTTGGCAATAGGCCTTTTATTTTAAGGGTTTTGAATGACAGCATTTTAATAGTGGAGGGTGATATTTGTGAATTTTTATATTTTGGTTAAACCTAAGGCCATGAAAGCTGCCAAATACCTATTTTTCTGGTGCTGTTGTTGCTTTTTCTCAAAATGGTCAAATAATGTGTCTGTGTATATCTATTGCGGCAGAATCCTAAATAAACTTTCATGTCATATGTTGTCACTATTATATAAATTACCTAAATAGCTGTATCTTTGTAGTGACTTGCATAGAAAATATACAGATAATAAAAAAAATAGATATTAAAATATACTATACAGTTAAGTAGTTCCACTTCTTGCATTTTCCTTTTATGTGTGTTTTTGTATTATATTACAGCTATACGTGGGGGCTGTTTTCTGTCCTGAATGTTGACCTGTACATACTATCTCTCCTATTCCTTATCTCTCCTTGAATATAGCTGACAGGACTGCCACTCACCTGATGCACAGAGTGTATGAAAAACTTACTAAACTTACTGCAGGATTCTTACACAAGCTTTCTCAATAGTTTTCTCCATTATTCTTTTTAAATTGTTCTGGAAAGTTATAAGTTTTTGCTCTGGTTGTGACACCATGATTTCTCTTAGGAACAAGTGCAGAGCAGTGTACAGTTCATCATTAGTCAAACTGATGTTGTCCTTGGTGCATTCAATGGGAAATACATCACGACACACACAGGGACCAGATCATATGCTTGCATCAGCCAATAAATATTGCAGCAGCAGGAGGTCCTACAACTTGTTGCAGTAAACAGTGACATAATTAAAGTAAATTGACTGTAAAATTTATACTGAAAAACATAACCACACAGAGTAAATTTAAAAACAGATTGAAAACAGTAGCCATGAATTCATTAGGAGTCACCTCATTACCTGCCATATGTTAGTCTAAAACATATTTAAGAGCCTTTTCACTGAGATGAAGATGGGTATTTGTTTATTACATCCCTATATGCACCAACAGTTTGTTTTTATGGATTTTATATCAACATATAAAATTGATAGCTGTAGAAGCATAAAATTGCAGTGGCTATAATGATGGCTGTTTCAGTTTACCATTTCAAAGTCTTGACCTTACCTGATTGAAATTGACATGATCCTTTGCTTTCCATAGGAAATGAAGCAATAGGCTAATAGCATGTTAAGTGAACAAAATAGCATTTTCCCTAGATAGAAATACCACAGCGCTACACTGACAAGGCATGGTACATTAAGTCTTTGGCACATTTAATTCTGCTCTAGATGTGAGTTGTAATTTTTTTCCTTATTATATAGGGGCATATTTATAAAGCAGTGACTCACCAAACATACACTACGATGAATCTTCCTGCTGCATGTGCTTTAAATTACAGTAATTGATTCTCCACCAATGAATGTTTGGTGAAGGTCCCATTTACTGCTTTACAAATATGCCCCATAGTGTTGCTGGAGGCCAAGCATTAGCATTGGAACATTGCTGAGTTATAAAGATCTTCTCTGGGTAATCACATGCTGAGCTAGACACTAAAATCTGCCTTTACTGGTTTAGAAATTGCACAGATCAAAGTGGATATATGTCTATTGCTTTGGTGATCAGCATCCACTTTATTAATTATACATTGGTTAATTAAAGTGAACCTTTCTATTTCCAAAGCATATACAAATAATGGAACCTTGAAAATCAGCTCCATCTGCAGTCACAAACACAGTCCTTCTTTCCTAAAATGTGCAGCCTAGGAGACTAAAATGTACTGTTATTAAAATGCCAATTCCAATGCCAAAAGTCAGCAGGTAAGCTCTCATCTCTATCTCTCACAGCTTCCTTTAGCTCTGATCTATGCATCCTGTTGTCTGTCCTTTTCTGTGTCTGTGAGTGGTGAGATGACAGCATCCAATAGGGAAAAATAGGTTTGAGGGGAGAGATGGGAAGAGTTTTTGTTCATGCATAATGCATCAGTGTATTTTATAAAAGAAATAGTTCAAATTTGCCAAAGTTTACGTACACATTTTCAAATAAAAGTGTTTCTTAAAAATAAACTTGGTGAAAGTGTTTAATACTGGTGCATTAGATTCCAGTTATGGGAACCCAGCACTGGTAGGTCCAGGACAGGGCTAAGGAAAGTTAAATCACAACGTTTCCGTGCCACTAAGCTAAACAGCACCCTTAACTTTAAACATTCCTAAGATCTAACTATTACCATTTCTAAACACTTAACCTAACCCCTTAAAATGCTTCAACTAATTAATACCTCTCCAACTATTTTGTTCCACCCCACTGCCTGATTGACAGCTGCCTCGCTAGAGGCAGAGCCAGCTTGGCCTACCCCCTCCCCTGTCCAATGAGCGCTCTCTCAAATGAGCTCCAATTAGGAATTGAGAGTGGGGAGGGGAAAAATCTCTGCAGGGGAGCGGTAACTGTCAGTCACTGCTCTCTGCAGGGAGAGCCCATGGGATGAGCGATCAGCAGTTTGTGATTGTTGAATAGCTATAGCAACATCTCAAGCTATAGAGCCAGCATGCTGCAGTGTCACATGCCAGCTCAAACTATTGGGAAGAATACATTTTACTCTTCCAATAGTTCTCCTTTAACCTTCAATCTAACTAGGAATGAGCAGCAAAATGTAGCCTCCAATTGACTCCAAGTGTATGTATAGTCAAAAATTGTATTTAGTCTTGAATTGAGTGGTAAATGATTAGAATCCTTCTCAAGTTTTCATTGCAGTATGTGTCCCTGTTAGTTAGATTTACCCTCCGAATTTGTCCTGGTGACCATTGTCATTAAAACAGATAATGATTGCAAATTCAAAATTTGTCATGTACTGTTTAAATAACATTCTCTAATGATAGTTCCCTGAGTAATGGTGCAGAAATGAAAGGCAAATTCTGCAGAATGAAATGTGTTATTAATTATTACTTTGAAACCACAGACAGGATTCGGTTGGTCACAAATCCAGTCTCAACCCTCTTGCTCTCTCACTTCTAAAATGTATCCTCTTTCCCATCCCCCCTTACTTATGCCGCAACCCTGATCCCAACACTATCCCCAACCACCATTTTCATGTACCTTCCCTATACTTCTCCCTCCGAATGATAAAACTCTCTTTCAGCCAATAAAGAACCCTAGACTATTTACCTAACAGGCACACTTTATAGGAAAGATGCATGTATATCTACCAGAAATAGCCCACACCTCTCCTCCTCGTTTCTTATACTGCTTTGCCAATGCTCTAGTTTGGACACGTATGTTATGTTACATTACACTGTCAGTTCTATGTTACCTACATGTGACAATAATCTTTAGATTGGTTGTTACGAGCTTTAATAAATAAAGAATCAAAAAAAACAAGAAAAGTAAATAATTGTATATTTGTTGAATTCTGTTGAAATATTTCACACATACTGTATACCTAGTATTTTCTCACACCATTTGCTTGCGGAGAACTCCTAAACAAAAGAAGAAACCCACACTGAGAGAAATATGGGGGATTCCATTGCTTATGACACTTTCTCAAAAGTGTCTGAAAAGTGCTGGAAAAGCTAGTTGGCTGTCTATCATGTTGTTCCTTTTTTTTTTTTTTTAAATCTTTGACTCAGTGAATGGGGGACCCCTACAGAAAGAGAAAGAGGAGGGGAGGAGTTAGGACACGCAAGTTAATATGAACTTTGATAGTTTTCTCTGAGTTTCCTGTTTTGTTACAAGTGTTCCATGTTACTGACTTAGTGGGCCAGTGTGTCAATGCAACAGACAGGCAGTTAGCAATTCCAGAAGTAGGTCAACAATGGCAGACTCTGTTGGGTTGATTTACTAAAGCCAAATAGTCTGTTCAGTTTGCAAGGGAATTTGCACTTTGCGGAGCAAGTTTCCCCTTCTGCTGACTGCCATCATCTGATCATGTGCAAGTAAAAATACAGTATTTTCTTGCACATGATTGAGTAGTCTTTGCCAAGTGAAATTACACCACCTCTACTAAGTGGGGGAAAACTTCCCCTGCAAAGTACAAATTCTCTTCCAATGTGAACAGCTTACTTGGCTTTAGTATCCCAACTCCTGTATTTTTTTTAGAACTGATTCACTTTTAAAATAGCAGTTATAGAAACAGACAGAGTGTCATTATGGAAGGGTACCACCCTTTGTGCTGGCAGGACACAGTAGAACATTTACAGGACTACCCCACATTGCTCCAGTCACTGGACTGGAGAATTCATTCACTAGAAAAATTGTGGACTGCTGTAGTAGCAGTCCACAATTTTTCTAGTGAATGAATTTTTGCAATATAGCCCCTCCCTCTGAGATCAAAATCTGCCATTGAGAGGACAGGACTTTGTAGAACACTCTCTGGCTCTAACAGAATACATGCACAAAAAGAGAGGAAGCCCACAATTGCTGAGAAATTGAGTATTGCTAATATGAATAGGAAGAGTTTTATTTATTGTGGTCCTTCCATCCAATTCTACGGAATGCATATTGAGCAGTAGCACTGTGGTATGCTGGCAGCCACCGAAAATACCATGTGGAATAAGTAGCGGGGAGGTACTGGATTAAAATATTCAGAAGATTGGTCTATACATGACAAAGCACAATGGGGGAAATTCAAAAAAGAGTGTCTGCGACGCTCCTTAGAATTCCATTGTGCATGCGCATAACAAATGTCAGCGCTTGCACTAGATTCATGTACCTCAGTGCAGCTCAGTAATGTTGAACCTAATAAAATCACAGGCTCAACATACCTGAACTCCCATCCAGCCACTGCAGCTGTCACACAGGCATGTGCAGTGATAGAAGTTTAATGCTGTGGGTGGGCAGAGCCTGATGGGGAATTCAGAGAATAGAGTTCTCTATCAGGTCCACTCTGCTGCAGATTGACAGCAGGCAGTGGGCAGGTGCCATAGCCAGCCTCCTATTGGCTATGGCACCTGCCCACTGCCTGCTGTCAATCAGCAACAAGGCAGACCTGATGGAGAACTCAGTTCTCTAAATTCTCCATCAAGCTCCACCCACTGCCGGCAGTGGGCATCACTGGACGTTAAGGAAGCTTTGGCTGGAGCCGATAGCATCCTTAATGACAAGGGACACTAACAGTGGTGGGAGCCTGTTGGTGAATTCTTAAAAAAATATAGTAAAACCTCTAAAACTCTGTGTGCACGGTTTCCCACAGCTTCCTGATCCCCTAAGACAATTGTATATTCCCTGCATCAACAATCTTTGGTGTTTTTGTTTTTGGTTAATAGCTAGTTATATTCTGCTCATTTAGGACTGCATCCAGATTTTTTTAAAGCAATTAACTAAGCCAACTAGAAACTAGTTCCTGAAGTAGCCTATTGCACATTTTCACAACTCTTACCATCAAGAAGCCTTTTTGTATGTCACAGGTAAACCTCTTTTCCTCTAGAACTTATGGAGTATTTATGTATTTATAAACATTAATCATATCTTCCCTTGATCGCCTCTTCTCAAGAGAGAACAAATTCAATTCAGCTAATCTTTCCTCATAGCTAAGCTTCTCCATGACTCTTATCAGTTTAGTTGCCATTGTCCGCACTTTGCACAAGTTGTGAACAGGTGCCCAAAACTGAACTGTATATTCCAGAGGAGGCTTACTAATACTTTTGTACAGGGGAAGATTATGAAGCAGCCGAATGATCTAGCCGCAGCTTCGGCTGATCCTTCGGCTAGCTTCGGCCCCAGGACCCCTTCAGTTCAGTAGAACCGAAGGGCTGCTGTACGGGCTATTCACTATAGCCCGTACAGCTCCCGAAGTCGGCCGAGCGGCTCAGTCGAGCCAAAGGCATATCCTTCGGCTCGATTGAGCCGAGGTAAAAGCCGAAGGTGACAGCCTGCTTCTGACAGCTGGGCGGAGCCAGCCGTGATCTTACGGCTGGCTCCGGCCACTTGCAGAGAGATCAGCGTCCCTGGTTACCAGCTAACCAGGGACACTGATTTCAAGACAGCCCAACACTCCCAGGCGCTACGGGAGTCTCCCGCTCCCAGCTACCCAGGAGAGAAACACTGTTTTTTTTTTATTCTGACATGGAGCCGTTTGCTGTCGTCAGAATTTAAAAAAAAAAATCACCATAGGAATGCATTGCTAGATTCCTATTGGCTATTTCAATTTGCAATAGCCAATAGCAAATTAGCTATTGCACCCACCCACTGCTGCTGTCAATCAGCAGAGGGTACCTGCAGTTCTCCATCAGGTCCCCACTAGTGATTGACAGCAGTAGAGGGCGGGTGCAATAGCTAGTTTGCTATTGGCTATTGCAAATTGAAATAGCCAATAGGAATCTAGCAATGCATTCCTATGGCGGAAATGTTTTTTTTTTTTGCTCAGCGGCATTCAGCTATTCACTCACTGCTGTTCGGCATCTATAAGAATAGACCGAACAGCAGCGAGTAGCCAGCCGGAGGTTCAGCTCAGCCGATCCAGATGTTGGATCGGCTGAGTCCAACTCCTTCAGCACTTCGGGTCGGCCGAACATGCGGACGAACTGTCAGATATATATTTGGATATTGTATCTACCAATTGATTGTGTACATGGTCATCAATTAAAAAGGACTTATCATGTTGGAAATTCATTAGGATACTGTATCCACTAATGTCGGTGATCATGGTTGGTTTTAAAGGAACAATAGGCCTGAGACTACAAACATGGGGCATGTGATTTTGTATTTTATGGATGATTTTGTATATTGCATCAAATGGATTAAATTTTACTGTATTTATCTGTATGTTAAATAAATTTGATACATTTTACACATGCATCGGTTTAAACCTCTCTATAAAGCACTTCAACATATATTTTTTTCTTAAATATACAGTAGGTACCACATTGGCCTTGCACTAATCCATTGGTACCAAGCCAGTCATTAAAGAGCCTCTAAAAATTAGATGCAAAAGTTTCAAAAATAATAGAGCTCAATTCTTTGAGGATGCGTGGGTATAAGCTTTGTTTATCTTAATTTTGGTTGTGGGTCCAGGTGCTTTGTTTATCTTAATTTTATCTAACTGTTTCTGGACCACATCAATTTTGAGCCATTGGGGGTCATTAGAGACTGGCACTGGCATCCCTAGTATGGATTTGAGTTCCACTATGTTCTTTTGTATACACATAGCTGAAGAAGGTAGTTAATAAATTTGTCCCCAGTCACCCTCCCAGTGCCGAGGGCATGTGGCCTGGTATGGCAGGGAGGGGGGGGGGAGTTTAGAGTTAGGACCGCACTATAAGAGGTGCCTTGGCGCGGCAGTGCGGCTTACACATCCTTTGCAGAAGACGTGTATCCAAACCTCTGTCATTGTCCTTAGTGGTGAGACAAGTTGTTTTACATGCTGGTTTGTGAGTGTGCCATGATGCCTTTCTACTGTCCCACATTTCCCACCCCTATTTTTGGGGGTGGGGTTCCTTAAAATTCCTTCCAGACCTTAAGGGAATGGTATGACTTTGGGGGGGAACCCCACACACTTTTTTTATAATGGGGTCCCTACTAACATTCCTACCAGACCTAAAGGGTCTGGTATTGTTTGGGAGGGGGACCACATGCTGTTTTTTTTTCTTTAAATCTTTCTTTTTTTTTAACCATAGATTTTATTCAACATTTTTCACAATACAGGTGATGAAAATCACAGTTGCAAGACCCATACAATATAACGTGGCAGAGGACAAAATAACAAAAGAATACATGGCCAAAGGCCCAATATTTGCATAGGTGTATCATAAGCCAATCCTGAAAAGCCAGTGGGCCCTTAAAATGCTGGGATCCAAATAAATTAGTACAATTAAGTCAAAAAAATAAGGCACCTATCATAAAAGCAAAGCAAAGTAGCAATTATTATGCACGTATTCTCTTTTTACACTTATTTAAATACTTTTAAAACATTATTTTTTCATTCATTTGCAATTTTTCTATAGTGCTTGCGATTAGCCGAGCCGAATGCAGCTCGTCGGCATTCGGCTATTCACTCACTGCCAAACAGCCCCTATGAGAATAGGGGCGAACGGCAGAGAGAGAACTGCCAGAGCTTCGGCTCAGCTGACCCAGATGTTGGATTGACTGAGTCGAAGTCCTTGACAGAAGGCAGCCGTACAGAGCCAATGTACAGCTGATTTTAGCCAATGTATGGCTGAAATAAGCCATACTGAGCTGAAGTGAATAGCCGAACATCGTTCGGCTCTATTCACTTCGGTTCGGTTATTCAGTCGGCTGCCTTCGGCAGCTTAGTGAATAACCCTCTAAGTGTTTTTAATTATCCAGTATATGCTCATTGTTTAAAACGTAGGTTACATTAACTCATATTATGGTCACTGCTACTTTTTTTATACAAACATTTGTGATAAGTTCTGCATTGTTCGAGGTTAACAGATCTAGACTATCATTTCTAGTTGGGGCTTCTATAAAATGTGTTATGATATTGGCTTGCAATGAGTTTATAAACTCTTTTACTATTCCAGCAGTGACATCACAACTGTCAATTGCAGGGTTAAAATCCCCTATTATCACCACTGTCCCAGCCCATAAAGCCCTTGGCCATACACCTATAGATTTTCTGCAGATTTTCTATGGTCAAATGGAAAAAGTGCAACAGATTCAAAAACAACAGAGAGCGCACCCTGCAAGTGCTGAACAGCATATGTGCATAATGACTGGTAAAACTGTCTTTGCAGCTCTCAAATGTTCCCAATTCTTTGGCTTGGCATTATTTGGAAATCCCTATTTTTTATACTTTCTAAATAATAGAGGCCACAGCTGTATACCTATGTTTTGTAGAATTTCTTAAGAGGAAAATATGGCATATAAAAGTACTTTCAAGGATCAAAGGGTGAGCTTTCTCTGCAATACTTTAGTGTTCTGGATCAACAGTTAAGGGCACTCTGAAAACTAGTAAGTGCTTTTACAAGATTGTACATTCAATCAATCCATCTGGTGACCATAAACAAATGGCAAAAGTACTTTATGTGACTTTGGCTTTTAGAAAACACTGGATATATCCTAGTACATGACATTATTTTATTGGAGTCTGCTGAGAGAATGCATAAGAAATAAGTTCCAGAAATATCTTCTATGGAGCATTTGATTAATAAAACTATGTCATGCTGTGAGACCTGGAAGATGAAAAAAATAAAGCATGTACTTCAAATAAGCCATAGAAATTTAGATATCTATTTTGCATTTACAGTAGATCAACTCATTACATGATTAGAGACAGATTTACATGTAAATAATATAATTACTTCAGTTACTCATAAAGAGATAAAAGATTTTACAGATACAGATGTCTTGAAAAAAAATATTTGATGACCATTAAGCAACTGAATAATTGTTTCTGTTTGACAAGTAGCATCCTTTAAAAACAAATGCCTAATGAGAGCACCATGTCATGCCATCATGTCACCTCCGGAACAAAGTTTCATTAACACCCAAAGTCACAGCAGAGCTCAGCTCTTAGTCAGTAATCCAATACTAACTGCTCAATATTTTCTTGATGAATTCTCACTTTCTGTATGCATGAAACCAAAAGCCAGCTCCCTGGCAATTGATTACATTCAAAGAAATATGCTTTAAGCATTGACGCTAAATACAATTTTTTATTAAAACATAAATGCAAACAGAGCAGTCTTGAGAGGTAAGTCAGAAGCACTAATTCACAAATCTGTATTCTGTCCAACAAAGAAAAGCAAGAACACAACTGTAAAAAAAAGTTTCATCTACAGAGTGCTATTTAAATTTAATCAAAATGAGAAAGTGATAGATAAGAGATTAGGCTATTATAAATAGAAGTCACGGCTTTCTGAAGAGAGGAAATGTTTCTCTCCATTTTTGTCATGGCAGAATATTTTGTTTCAGACTTAATTTGATAATAATTGTATAGTGTATAAAGCAAAAATTGCCTCCATCACCAATCAATATTTCTTCTAAAGATGGGCTGCATGTTCGAAACCGAACACCGGGGTGTTCGGCTCATCACTAACGAGGAAGACCAGCAATTATGTGGATACATTCACAAAAATTATGAACATGCCGTTTCGAAGACTTAAGATCCAAGCATAAGACAGATTAGTCTGGAGAAACACTATACATCTGGTCACCAGAAGTCAACATCAGCACATAATATGATAATACTATTAATAATGATAATAAAAATAAAGAACATTTTTAAAAAAGCCAAAACAGGGCTCAAAAAAATCTTGCATAAGCACCCAAATCTTGTGTTGAGATGAGGAATGAGGGATGATCTTATTTTTATTTTCTTCAACTTAACAAGGCATCAGTGCACAAATACGCATTGTCTAAGATTAATTTAATTGACTCAGTACCTGTTCTCCGTAACACATTCTCCTATCTATGTTCACAACACTTTCATTAATCTTTGTTTTTGGAATGGATGATGGTGTAGAACAAGTTGTTTAATTTTTTTTGGTTGCATTGTGTGTTAGACACTTAAAATAAACTGCTTGCATGCACAGAAATATTTTTAACTTCAAAATGTAATGCTTCTTTGATAATTTTTCATTTGCGGTCATGCAAATAAAGTATGTTGCTTGCTAAAATAAATTATGTTAATAGCAATGAGCTAGACAAAAATGTGCAGTTAGAAGAAAGATTGTCAGCATTATATTTCCTGTTATTTCTTATAATAATTCAGCAGCTATAAGCAGACTGCACAGGATCTAATCTTACCTTCAGGAGCTGTGCTCACACACAGTGGACAAGTCACCTGAGCTACCAAGCTTTAGCTAGTTATCAGTTCTGCCTCTGAAGCTCAGTCCCTTGGTGTTATTGGAAGTTATATAGCAATGAACATATCAATGGCAGGGCTTGGAATCACATAGCAAATACCTGCATGATCTTTTTATTCCATGTCCGTTAAGGTTTTTCCCTTACTGAACCAAGCTGGTTAACAACCTTACAGCAAATGCATTGGATTTTCTCTAAGCATGCCCTGTGTAAACACAGTTGTAGTTTGTTATAATGAGACATATTTAGCAGCACTTAATCATAAGCCTAGGAGTATACTTTTAAACACTGTATATGCACTTTACTCCATTTTGTATTGACATTAAATCTTTTGCAATATGATACAACACTGAGAAGAAAGGCTGGAATGTGGTGCGATCACAGTTGGCTATTGTATTACATGTGACACCAAGAAATATGTTGTTCTTTAGAACTGTTAATCTAGAGATGCACTCTTCATTATCACACAACAAACTCTCCTGTCCACAGGAAACAGAAGTGTTAATGACCTATGTCAAAATATATTTTCTTGATAGAGATTGACAGTGATTAAATTAACAGAAGTGTCGTTCTCTGGAATGTTTAATAAGGGTAGAAGTTGTATACTTAACGCTAAACAAAAGACACTAAAACGTAAGTCTAGGGTTTTGCTTTCTTTTTATTTGTATCAATTACATAGTTAATAAATTCCAGGGAGAGGGTCATTAGTTTTGTTCAACAAATAGCTGGCTATTCTAAAGTCATAAAAAATATTGCAGGTTATAATTTTGATTACAAATAATTATAGCAATCTCATTTATCAAACAGGTAAACATTAGACGTGAATTTACTTGAACATGTTGAATTACATTTTTTATTCCAGATGATAGTCATGGATTTCTTGCAAATAATAAATAATTAGGACTATTTTGTACAATGGGATTTTACAGTCAAATAAAACTGTCTGTAGAAAACTGCTATGTCATCATATTGAACCAACAACTTGCTCTCCACTGTAACTTCAACCCTTAGCCAAGAACCCCATAGGGTGTCACATTTGTGTTGGCTGAAGTTTTTTTCATAGCATATATGAATTATGATTTACCTGGCTCTTAGATAAATCAGTAATGACCTTTGTAAAAATTGGATTTCCGTTAACCTATTTCATCTTATTATTGTATGACTTATTAGTGGTCAAGATAAGGTTTACTAAGTGCTATAGTAAAAACATAATGTAAACAATCACCAGGAGAAGTTTGTATTTTGTATAATTTTGATTAACTTGAACAGGTTAAGCAGAATTAAAATTCACATTTACCAAGTGTTCCACCAATGTTTGTTTGTGATTGTGTAAAATTGCACATAATAACTTTGAAATCCATGTTTACAGACAAAGGGGTTGCCCACTTTTAATGTACAGACACTCTGTTAGGGAGATAAGATACCCCCTG